>NW_020939040.1:0-40139 GCF_003984885.1 Neopelma chrysocephalum
GGCAGCCACAACTTTCTGGGCAAGCTTTGAAAGCAGCAGCAAGTTTTGGGAGCTCCAGCACCTGCTGAAGGGCAAAGCCTCCTCCTGGTTCTCTAAACCCCTTCTCTCCCTCCACTGTCCATACCTGGATTTCCAGCTCCTAATGCTGGTCCCAGTAACAGCCCTTCCCAGCTCCAATACATGGTGGTGATTCCCTGCCTTGTCCTCCTGTTAACGGCTGGAAAACTGTGCAGGCTGCAGGTGTGGCCTCAATAAACTCCCAAAGAATTCCTACTGCTTCCCTCCTGTGCAGCCAGCAGAGTCTCTGTGGGGCAGCTCCTAAAGCCTCAGGTTACTGCAAGTTAAACAGGAGTTTCCTACAGTGGGAAAGCCAGGAAGAGCAAAGGGATGCCATAAAAAGAGCAAAGCGATGTCACGTTGTTAATTCACTGCAATAAGATTATTTCAGGAAAACCATCGCCGTGAAGAAAAAGCCCACTGGTTTTTTTTTCACCCCCACCAAGAAAAAACAACCTGGTTTTTCTTTCTTTCCAACACTCCCACAGGTCAAATTCCCAAACCCAGCCCCGCAGAGCTGGAAGTGCGACTATTTAAAGTCATTGAAGATGTGCCAGAAAACTAGAGAGGCCTTTTTCTCCCCCCACAACCGCAGGGTGAACCCATTCCTGGGCACAACTCCTGGCTGCTGTGGAATCAGGGAGGTGGCAGAGGGCTCCTCCCTGGTGCTGGGACACAGGATCCATCCTGGCCTGGCTTCCTGTGTGAGCCAGGGGCTGTTTGCTCAGCTGGGTTTTGGAGGCAGCAGCAGCTCCTGCCAAACCTTGGTGAACTCAGAGGCTTTGGGGGAGAGAGAGACGGAGTCAGAAAAGCACTTTGGGCAAGATTCAAAGGCTGAGCTTGCCTTAGGTTGGCCTTGTGCTTTGCCACACACGTGGTGCAGGAAAACAGTGGGATTTGGGAGTTTAGTGGGAGTTTATGTTCCAGTTGTTTCATTAGGAACGGGGCTGGAGTGACAAACGTGCTGAACTCGTGACCTTCGCTTCCGAAGGGGCTCCACGAGCTGCTAAAAACAACACTCCCTGAATTCCCTCCCTCGCAGCAGCAGGTGTTTCATTACATACAGCACATAAACCACGGCATTCCGTGTTTTCTGGAGCCATCCATGTGTTCGTTATCCCGTAGGATGCAGGGATGAAAGCGCTGCGCTCCCACTGGGTTTCAAAGCCCTTCTCTGTCCTAACTCTGGTTTCCTACTCCTTGTGCTCCTTTCACAGGGAAGGCTTTTAATCCATGGCACTGGACTTCCCACATGGAACTGGGAAGTTTAAAGACAACCAGCTTCAACTCAGCAGCAGAGTTGGATCAGATCCAGCAGCTTCCCAGGATAAAGTCCCACTGCCTTGTTTTTCCCAAGTGCTCCAAACCTTCCCCACTTTCCTCCCCACCATCCATTATCCAACGCCTCAGCCAAGAAATAAGGAATTCATTCCAAGTACAACCATGTCAGAAGGGAGAAGACTCAAACCAGTCCATTATCTGAGGGTTGGGGTGTGAAAACCGGGAGAATGATTCCTTTTTGCTTTCCAAATGCCAAGTTTGGGAACATTTCCTACGGCATTCTCCTGGAAAAGCTGGCAGCCCATGGCTTGGACAGGTGGATCTTTGCTGGGTTAAGCCCTGGATTGGCTGGGGCCAGGGAACAAGGGACAGGAGGAGAGGGAACAGCCTCCAGCTGTGCCAGGGGAGGGTCAGGTCGGACATGAGGAGGGATTTCTCCATGGAAAGGGTGGTCAGGCACTGGAAGGGGCTGCCCAGGGAGGTTTGGAGTCCCCACCCCTGGAGGTGTCCAAGGATGTGGCACTCAGTGCTCTGGGCTGGGGGACAAGGGGGGCATCGGGCACAGGGGGGATCCATGGGCTGGGAAGGCTTTTCCAAGTAAAAATCCCCCAGTTCAGTAAAGAAGCAAACCAGAATTGTGCACTTTAGGTACAGAATATATCTTGATACAGATCTCTAAAAGCACAGATTTCTAACACACAGAGCCAGCCAACAATTTGAAATATTCTCCGCCAAAATACGGAGCTGCCTGAAAAGCTCAAGTGGCAATAAAACACCATGGAATGTTTGGGATCAATCAGGAAAACACCCTTAAAGTACAGTAGCAAATATTCCAAACTAATTCTAGCATCCCAGGAATTTCAGCATGTTCTTTGTGTAGTTGAATTCCTCAAAACTGACATGAAAAGGGCAACATATTGTCCCATCCAAAGTCAGCCACAGAATCCCAGGATCATTAAGGTTGGAAAAGACTTTTAGGGTCACCAGCCACTCTTTCTTCATTCTATTAACACTGCCAAGATCACAGAGTGGTTTGGGTTGGAAGGGACCTCAAAGACCATCCAGTTCCACCCAGGGACACCTTCCACTAGCCCAGGTTGCTCCAAGCTGTCCTTGAACACTTCCAGGGCTGGAGCAGCCATGATGCCAGGAATGATCAGCATGAACCCCTCAGGCTTTGCCAACTCTCACTAATTATAAGGAATTAAGAGGGAGACAAACCCATTACTGTGTGTCCCCAGACCTGCAGTTCCAGTTACGGGTTAAAATCCACGTGGGACAGCCTTGGAAATGCCCAGGAATTCTGGCAGGTGGTTTATTACAGACAAGGTGGGTGGCACGAGGCCCGAGATCTGCTCCCTCTGCACAGCCATGGAACTGGATATCTCCAGCAAAAGGCCAGGAGCTGGATTAGCCCAAGCTGTTCCATTAGGCCCTAACACCTCAACCAACCCTCCTTTCCCAACACAATCCATAAATTATCCCCACGGAAAAGGCTGGATCACTTCTGGAGGCCCAACACGCCCCCCTTTCCTCCGTGTTTGTCACGAGGCGCCAAGAGCAATGTTTAGTTTGGATTCCCAGGAAAAGGCCTGCCTTTCCCACCCCCTCCATGCCAGCAGAACACGGGCACCTGAGCAACTGAAGAGCAGGAATTTTCTTTTTTAATCTTTTTTCATCAGTCGGGGGGAAATTACCAACGAGGTTCCAGAAACCACCAGAATTTCTAGAACCAGCCTTTCCTTACTTTTACAGCCACTCCTTTGTTCCCCTTTTTTTATTTAATTAACAGCTTTTTAAATATGCATCAAATTAGCCCAAACATCCATCAAGCATTTAATAGTTTCTACAGCCCCTTTTAACTCTATTATTGTGCCCCACTATGAAAACAGGCCCAAGTAATCAGAGTTTTATTGAGCTCCCCCATCCCCCCCCCACCTCTTTCTACAGGACAGGGCAGAAACTTCATTTTGGACAAGTAATTTTGATCCATTCCATGCAAAACCAACAAGGTGGGAGCTTTTTTTTCTCCTGTATAAAATATGGTTTTGGATCATAAAGGCTGTTTTCTTTTCCTGCTTTTCACAGAGGCTGCATTTTCAGTAGATTGTAACTATCCACGAGGGAGCCCCGTAAGAAACTCTTTCACAGGAACAGAGGGAAACCAGTAACTGTGAAATCATTTGAAATGAGCAGGATGCTTTTCCTGCTGGTGCCAGGTATGGAGTTCAGTCCCAGGCCAAGGAGTTGGAGACACAATGTTCTTCACCACTGGATTTATCCAGACTCAGTCTGAGCTGGAAGGCACCTCAGGAGAATAAAAAAATGGCTCTTTCAAGGGGGATTTTTAATTCTTCTTTCTTTTTTTTTTTTTCCCTGGAAAGAAAAATTCATATTTGATCCCTCTAAAAAGAGCTGGACTTTGCACTGGACATGGACACCCAGCTCAGCCCCCAGAGCTGCTCTGCTTTCCCTCACAATCTGAGAAAGATTTTTCTGCTGGGGAGAAAAATCTTCCCCAAATCTCCCGTATTTGGGGCAGAATTCAACACACTAAGTGGAATCATGGAATTCCAGGCTGGTTTGGATTGGAAAGGACCTGAAAGCTCATCCCATTCCATCCCCTGCCATGGGCAGGGACACCTTCCACTTGCCCAGGGTGCTCCAACCTGGCCTTGGACATTTCCAGGGATGGGGTAGCCACAGCTTCCCTGGGAATTGCATCCCTCACCACCCTCTCAGCCAAGAATTCCTTCATAATATCCCATCTAACCCGCTGGCAGTGGGAAGCCATTCCCCCTTGTCCTGTCCCTCCATCCCTTGTCCCCAGTCCCTCTCCAGCTCTCCTGGAGCCCCTTTAGGCACAGGAAGAGGCACTAAGGTCTCCCTGGAGGCTTCTCCTCTCCAGGTCACACATTCCCAGCTCTCCCAGCCTGGCTCCGTCCCTGTGAATCCAGTCTGACCACACATACACAGCCCAGGAGACAATTCCAGCTGGAATTAATGCCATTAACTGATGGCACATTGGGTGCCAGTCCTGCCCAGCCTTCCTTCCCTGCTCACCCCACTGGAACTCTGCATCCACCAGCTCCTCCTCTGGGAAAAAAACACCTTTTTCCCATTGGAAAAGAACTTGGAATAAACCTGGTCCCTGTGGTAACCAAGCTGTGAGCCCTGTGCTGTGTCCTGGGACACACTCCCCCTCTCCCAGGGATGGAACCACTGCATTCCCACTTCTATCCCTCCCTTCTGGGAACACTTCCATCCGCTGCCTCATTTGGATTTATACTGGACCCACAGGAGAGAAATTCCATGTTTTTGTGTGCAAAGGAGCTCCAGGATTATCCCAAATCCTGCCCCTGTGTTGTAACACCACTGCTTGGGGACCACATTATTTACCCTGGGACACCCCAGGATGGTGTGGGCTGACTGGGAAACCTCTCCCAAATTCTGGGATATCTGAATCCCAATTAACAGCATTGGCTGGAGGGGACACCCCTGTGCTGCAGTTGAGGGATTAATTTAAAAATCACTGACCTGTAGAGCTTTAAACAACCAGAATCAGCAATAACTATATTTCTTCTAAGCCTCAAAGTGCCCAAGGTATCCCAATTTAATTAATTAAACTAATATTAAAAAATAAAAAGCTATTTAATAGCACTTGTTCCTCATAGAAACCTCCAAGCTCCTGCTTTCCCAAAGCCCTTTTGGTTGGGCAAAGGTGGGAATTCTGGGATTTAAAGCTATTTAATAACCTGCCTCCATTTTTCCCACCCCTCAAATAAAAGGAGTGGAATCCAAAATGGAACATCTGTTTCTTTCCCTGCTTAACATGAGGGGCTCAGATTCTAAACAAATCCATGGAGGAAGTTTTCTTAGGAATTTTTAGGCTCAACACAGCTAAAATCTTGTGTATTCCAGACTGACCTGTTGGTTTGACCTGAAAATTGTGGCTATTATTTTAAGTTGCTGCACATGCAGGACCCAGCTGATGAAATTCCCAGTTTTCTTTCCTTTTCCCTTCTTTTTCTTTCATTAAAACTCCTCAAAAAGCAAGTGCATGTTTGGGAAACACAGCCCAGAAAAGGTTTGGGAGGAATGCTTTGACCATAAATAAATATTCCTCAGCAAGGAGCAGCTGGAAGGTGGGAAATACTCCTGAGATGTTGGATTAAGGATTAATTCACCAACTTCACCTCATTTCTAGTGGATTAATCCCCAATAAATCAGTGGATCTATTGATCCTTTTTTTTGTCTGAATAAATAAATACTTTAACAAATATTAACAATAAATATTATCTAGACTATTTATTATATATAATAAATACATTTCATTATATATAATATAATATTTATTCATAAGAATTATTAAAATATTTGCTAAAATATTTTAATATTTATTATTCTTTAACAAAGTATTACCCAAAGTTCCAGCACTCAGAGTCCTAGTTTTTATTCCCTCTATTTTCCCAGTTGGCAGAAGGACAAAGCTTTAATGAATATAAGTGGGAAAATACCCCATTTATTTTACTTATATTAATAAAATGAGGGAAGATGAACATCCTATTGACAGACACAGGGACATCCATCCTTTCATCACATGGAATTTCCCAAAGCACGTTTTCTTTCCAATTTTCCCTGGATTTTTGGTTACCTAATCCCAAAAACCCAGCAGTCCGAGCCCCTTTTCCTCTCCAATGCAGGCCACACTTTGGAATTCAGCTGCATATTGATGGAGGAGATATTTCTCCTGGAGATTTTGATGGAAAACCAATTAAAGAGCCGGAAGTCTGGGGAGAACTGGGCAATTCCCACATCTGGCACCAAATCCAGGGCCATGAACACAGAGTTCAAGCCCATCCCTGAATTCCCACCTCCCACTTGGCAGCAATGAACCTCTTGGAATTCCTCCTCCTTTTTAATGACTTTTGCTGCCTCTCTTTTCCAGAGAGATTCCACAGAGCAGTGGATTCCTCCCAGATTTGCTGCTCTGCAGCCTTGCCCTGCCCTCCTCATGAGGGACATCCCTCAGGGATGAGACATTCCCAGGATTCTGGGCTGACATGACTCCAGGAAAACTACACATCTCCCTGGATCAACTCTTCAGGGAAACCACTGCTCTTTGGATCAGGAATCCAGGAAAACTACACTTCTCCCTGGATCAGGATTTCAGGAAAATTGCACTTCTCCCTGGATCATCTTTCCATGAAAACTACACTTCTCCCTGGATTATGACTCCAGGAAAACTACACTTTTCCCTGGATCATCTTTTCAGGAAAACTACAGTTCTCCCCTGATCATGACTCCAGGAAAACTTCTCATCTCTCTGGATCAGGACTCCAGGAAAACTACACTTTTCCCTGGATCAGGACTGCAGGAAAACTACACTTCTCTCAGGACAAGGATTTCAAGAAAATTATACTTTTCCCTGGATCACCTTTCCAGGAAAACTACACTTCTCCTTAGATCATCTTTTCAGGAAATCTACATTCCTCTCTATTTCAGGAAAACAACACTTCTCCCTGGATTATGACTCCAGGAAAACTACACTTTTTCCTGGATCAGGACTCCAGGAAAACTACACTTCTCCCTGGATCATCTTTTCAGGAAAACTCCTGATCTCTCTGGATCACAACTTGAGGAAAACTACACTTCTCTCTGGATCAGGACTCCAGGAAAACTTCTCATCTCCCTGAATCAGGACTCCAGGAAAACTACACTTTTCCCTGGATCAGGACTGCAGGAAAACTACACTTCTCCCTGGATCATCTTTTCAGGAAAACTCCTGATCTCTCTGGATCATGACTTGAGGAAAACTACACTCCTCCCTGGATCATCTTTTCAGGAAAACTCCTGATCTCCCTGGATCAGGACTTGAGGAAAACTACACTTCTCTCTGGATCAGGACTCCAGGAAAACTACACTTTTCCTTGGATCAAGATTTGAGGCAAACTACATCTTTCTGTGGATCATCATTTCAGGCAAACGATCCCTCTCCCTGGATCCCAAAGCCCTCAACAGCATCACTGGAAAAGCAGGAGCAGCCCTGGCTGCTGGGAAAGGCCACCCGACGATATTCCAGGGCCTCGGGCAGGTTGTCAGTGCTGCAGTGGGAAGTCAGCAGGATTTTTCCAGCCCGAGCTGACACAGCTCAGGGCTCAAAAGGTGCCACAAACCCCAAGCAGAGACTGAATGGATGTTGGAGAGGCTCCAAGCGAGCCGGGAACGCCCTGGATATCAGAGAAGGGACAATTGGCCTTTGCAAACATTTGGAGGGGTTCAAAGGGCTTTTGTCTTTAGGGTGTTCTCTTCATCTGAGAGAAAAACCATCCAGAAAATGGAGCACAAACAGCAGGGGAAGCTTCCCGAGCTGGAAATCCATGGGGTTGTGTCAATCCTGCCCTGTTATCCCGTTCTGTGCCCTGACAGGACACACTAAACAGCACAGAGGGACAGTGTGACCTGAACCGCTAATGCTGCTCCCAAACTTAGGCTGGAGTGATGATCCAACAGCACCATCTAGTCAGAAATCCAGGAATAGAACAGCTTGGCTTGTTCTCCATGGCTCAGGAATGAGCTGAAGCATCAACAGAGCACAATCCACTTGGAACCCTGTTTTGTTTCCAGGGAAATTTCCCCCTCAAGCTCCTGCCAAACAGCCAAGGGCGTCTCAGTGATCCCAGAGCTGCACATTTCTAAGGAATGGGGTGTGATCCAGCAAGGTGGATAAAGATGGGTAATTCCTAATGGATTTATGAGCAGGAATCTAAAGGTGTTTTCCTGTTTTTAGAAGGATTTGGTTCACAGAATCATCACAGATGGATTTGGGTTGGAAGGACCTTAAAGTTCATCCCATTCCACCCCCTGCCATGGGCAGGGACACCTTCCACTAGCCCAGGTTGCTCCAACCTGGCCTTGGACACTTCCAGGGATGGGGCAGCCACAGCTTCCCTGGGAATTCCATCCCAGCCCCTCCCCACCCTCCCAGGGAAGGATTTCTTCCCAATATCCCATCCAAACCTCCCTGGGTTCATAAACCACGGCCCTTGGGACGAGAAATTCCTTCCAGGCAAGCAGGCCTGGGGCTGCCCAGCCAATCCCAAACTCCAGGGAGGAAGATACACCCCCCAAGAGCTGGATCTGCCATCCCAACTTTTTCTTTTGGGAAAGCTGAAAGAGGCAGAGAAGTGGTCAAGGCTCCAAGAGCCACCACGGATTTCAGGGAGCTCTGGGAAAAGCTGGACTCGGGGTCTGAGTTGCAGCATTTCAAACACTCCAGATCATTCCTGACAAAGAACATCGAGAGTAAAAACCTCCAAGGCTGAATGAAGATTAAAGAAATGAGGAGATGGGGAATGGAAGATGGAGGAGTTCACGAAATGCACTCATTTTCCCCAAAAAACCTGTCTAATTTTGTAAGAGATTTGTGGAACTCACTGTATCCCCTCAGTGCCTCCTCACCAGTGCATCCAACCAGAGTTGGAGACTTCCCACAGGGCCAAGGGATCACAAAAGTCCACCTAAAAACTTTGCAAGGTTGAAAAAGCAAAAGCTCTCCAGTTGTAACAGGAAGACACTTAAATCAGGGGGGTTCAACCTTCTGTGAGCACTCACAAGTCCTTTTTAGATCTTTTATAAGGGAGTAAAACAACAAAAAAGACCCAAACAAAACCCAGCAAACCCAAAAACCAATTTCCCTTTCACAACTACTGACTGGGGAGAAAAAAATCACAGCAGCAGACAGAGGAAAAGCTTGGTCAGAAATGGGAAAAAAAACATATTTAAGGCAAAGAAAAAGGTCATGATTACAATCTTTAGTCTCAGATTTCCTTGCAGGCCATTCCCATCTTACCCTGTCTGTTGTCTGGGATGATTTCTGTGACGCCTCATAATCCTTCTTGGTTTCCAGGATTCTTTTTACCAGCCCACCTGTTGAACAGTCCAGATATTCCTCAGCATTGCTTGGCACTGAACTTGTTTCAAACATTAAAATCAAACCCGACTGCTTCCATTTTTTTAAATGCAAATAGTTTTTAGGGCCAGAGGAACAGCATTTTATTGTGTATTTTAAATACTGAGATCCAATGTATTTGTTAGTTCCATTTTTTCCTCCAAAGCTTTTCTAGAGGTGGCCCTGAGGGCCAATCCCATCTCAGAGCTGACAAGCTGTACCTGACACTTGAGGAGAAGTTCATTTATGAGCTTTCTGCAGGATTTTCAATCCTGCTGACACCGGAGATGCACAGAAATCTGTGCTCAACACCAGCTGTAAATCCAGCTGCAGGACAAGCTCGGAGAAATCCCTGCCAACGTTGCAAACTCCTGCTCTCAGGAGGTGTTTTACTGCTTTATTCAGCATTGGAAGTGTTCAGCACTTGCTTTAAACCAAGTTGTTTATATCTATATAGAAATAAAATGTTTATATTTATAACTATAAATATAAATAATAATACATAAATATATACTTTAATATATATATTAAGTGTGGGTAGAGCCCTTCCCAAACCTTCGTTCGCAAAGCCCGGCCATGATGATGATGATGATGATATAAAAATATATATAAAAGCAAACATACCATGCTTCTGATCATCAACCAGCTCAACTTCAGGCTCCTGAACAGGCAGGAAGAGAGATTTAGTTGGAAAAAGTTGGTGTGGCTGTACAATTATTACAGTTATTCAAAAATACTCAGCTGGAAGCTGCTTAAGTCCATTCCAGAATCCCAGACTGGTTTGGGTTGGAAGGACCTTAAAGTTCATCTCATTCCACCCCTGCCATGGGCAGGGACACCTTTCCCTGGCTGCTCCAACCTGGCCTTGGACATTTCCAGGGATGGGGCAGCCACAGCTCCTCTGGGAATTCCATCCCAGCCCCTCCCCACCCTCACAGCCAACAATTCCTTCCCAATATCCTGTTTGTCAGTAGGAAGCCATTCCCTGTGTCCTGTCCCTCCACCCCTTGTCCCAGGTCCCTCTCCAGCTCTCCTGGAGCCCCTTTAGGCCCTGCAAGGGGCTCTCAGGTCTCCCTGGAGCCTCCTCTCCACCAAGCTGAACATTCCAAACAAAACAGGGAAAAATGTTCTGTAATGTGCCCCATGACCAAACCTTTCTCATGTGTGGCAGAGGCCCTGCTGCCTCCACCACAAACTGCTCGTCCTCCTCCTCCTCAGGACCCTGCTGGTCCAGGATCACGGTTGGGGCGCTTTTGGCGCTGCCGCTCCTGCAGGAGACACGAGGAAAGTGGGAATCTTCAGGAGCTCTGCCCAGACCAAAACTAAATAAGCAACTGAAACTAAATAAGCAACTGAAAGCCAACTACAACCACTGAGGTTGGAAAAGCCCTTCAAGGTCACAGAGTCCAACCTGTGGGTGACCCCCCTTCACCCCAAGCGGAGTTTCCATGAGCAGTGGGGTGACCCTCCAGAGCTGGGGAGGCACAGCAAGCAGAGCTGAGGAACAGCTGCTTCCAGAGCCCACATTCCCACCTTTCTGGGATCAGGGGCTCTGTGCTCTCCTGCCGTCTCACTCGGGGAGGGGCCGGCCTGGCACTGCCGGGGCGCGGGATCCGCCTGGAACGACAGCGGGAAAAGGGTTTGCACGGGACACACACCAAAAAAGGAATCAGCTGGGGATCCACAGCCCAGCTCATCTCACCCACACCCCCCTCCTCATGGAGGCCATGGAATGTTCTTCTCAAACATCCCTCCTTTTAATAAAATTACATCCCCAGCTTCCCCGGATCAAGAACAGGACAAAGGATAAAACCCACACCTTTGGCTGGGCTGAGGGGGCACATCGGGAGGTGCTTCCCCACCTTCAGGCTTTTCAGGAGCCACGTTCTCCACTTCTCTTCCTGTCAGATAAAACAACAGAACACGGTGGCTTGGCTGGCAAGGAAAAGCTGATTTTTCCTCCTGACAGTATTTTGAATTGTATCAGTGCTCATGGAACACAGCAGTGCCAAGCTGCTTCAATTAGAAATAAAGTCCTATATAAAGTTAAAAGATCTTGGGGATCTTGCCAGTTTTTAACCAAGCACAATTCAAAAGGGATACTGAAAAATTAAAATTAAAAAAAAAAATTAAATTTTTAAAAAATTTTAGACTTCTTAACTGAAAAATTAAAATTTAAAAACATTTTGAAGATTTTAAAAAAAATTTTAGACTTACTTAACTGAAAAGTTAAATTTCTTCGGTTTTATATGTTTCCCTCAGCTGTGAAAATACAATGGCCTCACTCAATTTTTCCAAAGGATTCTAGGATTTGAGGATTTCTTCTGCAATCCCCCCCCTAGTCCAGATATTTAATACTCATAAGGAGAAGGAGGAAGGAAAAAATCACATACTGGCATTCCCAAAATGGAAAACCGACCCTGTATTAACATGGCTGTTCAAGAACTCCCTGGAATAGATTTCAAAAAATTCCCAACAGGTTTTTATTTTCAAGTGAGAACCCATAAAGTGTTTATAAACTCTTTAATTCTGTTTTTTTTTTTAACACAAAGCACTTTCATAGATGGTTTTTGGTGTTAAATAGAAACTACTTGGATAAAGTTACTCGAAGCACTTAAACACAACTCACTCATGTTTTGGTACAGTTTAAAAATTCTTAAATCCATCAAATAAAGGGAGGAAAAAAGCATTACAGAAGTGCTTTATTTATCAAAAAGCCCTTTTTAATAGTAGAAGTTTTTAACTATGTTTGATGCTGGTCTTTTGTCCCTGGGATGTCACGGGGAAAATCATCTGGAAATAACAAATACAGTGATTTTTTTAGATAAATTCAGAAATTCTTTAATCATCATCTGACAAAAGAACTCCATCCAGAACTTGGCAACTATTACCAGGGTCAGGAGAAGAGGAAATAAATCATGGTTTTATATCACAGAATCACAGGATGGTTTGGGTTGGAAGGGACCTTAAAGGTCCTGAACCTAAAAAATTAAGGTTCACTAATGCATTGTTGTTCCACTGCCTCACGGAATAAAGCTGAAAATAAAGAATAGTCAACACAGTAAAGGTTGGACTTGATGCTCTTGGAGGTGTTTTCCAACCTTATTTATTCTATGATCCTGAATATTTGGTTCTTCTACCACCTGAGGATCCAACCCAGATCAATAATGAACCTCCAAGTACTCCTCTTATATCCATTCAAAATATAAATAGAGGGATATAAATCATAAATAAATCAAATATACATAAATATTCCAGCACAGACACATTCCGGTGGACAGGGCAGCTCCAACTGATGCCAAAGAATCCATGTGGAAGTTCTCCCAGTTGTGGAAAGTCCCACAAATGTCTTGGCCATCCTTCTCTCCTTCCTCAGACTGACACAGGAGGGCTGGGAAACACCCTTTGTGCTCTCCCACATCCCACATCTCTGGGATCACCTTTCCCAACTAAGCCAAGCATCTGGATCTGGAGAAAACAAAAACGTAGCTTTTTTCCTTCAACCTCAGCTCTTCTTCCTACATTTTGCTTTTCCAGGGCTCCGAGGAGCCGGATACAAATATCATCCACAATCCACATCTTTGGGAGCTCGGGGAAAAAAGAGGGAATGCAGAGGTGGAATTTTCCCCTGGAATCCTGTAAAATGCCAACACTGAGGCTCCCAAACCTGTCCAAAAAGACCACGTGCACTGACTGAGTTCCTACAGAGGGAATCCCAAGGGACTGACGTGCAGCATCTTCCTTGGGATGTGGCCTCTTGGAAAACTTGCCAAAGAACAGGAAAGAGAAAATAAAAGTAATTGTTTTATCAAGGAGTGTACTTTTTTCAAACCAATTGTGATTAAAACACAAGGCAGAGGTTGGATGAAGTGTGAATCCCCCTCGTCTCATCTTTTACCTGCATGGATTTGATCCCAAAGCCCCCAGGTCGGGCTTCCCATGGCAGTGGAATTTTCCCCTGCCCTACCTTTGTGTTTTCCTGCAGCTGCTGGTTCAGTTCTCTCCTGCAGTTCAGCTCCACCATCCTGGGCAATCCCACTCCTGGTGTCCACAGCTCCTGGAACAAACCAGTTGATGGCCAAATGAAACCACAGAGCCAGGAAAAAAGGCAAAAGGAAAGGCCCTGCTAAATCCCTGTTTAAGGGCTGAGGGAACTCCTGATGTTCCTGCAAATTCATGGCAACTCCTTCCATTCCAAACAATTTACAGATATTATTTATTAGCCTGGTCAAACAATACAATAATAAGAGCATTTGATTACTACTAATTATCCTTAATTAATTCCCTAAGTTACAGGGGGATGCTGGTGACAAAAGCAAAGTAACACACAGTGGAAAAAAGCTGAAATATTCAGTATAAATTTGATTTTTAACTGGAGAAGAGACATTCCCTCCTTGATTTCCAGTGAATATTAGATAATATAGAAAGTCCTGATCATCATTACCACCGTGCAAGAAGCATCAGCCTCCAGAAGTTTTTCCTACCCTCTGGATTCCTCCCTGGAATATCCTGAGCTCTGCTTACCTATTGCAGCTCCCCCAAAAAAGGGGTAATTCCCCAAAATATTTATGGCTCTGGCAAAACTCCAATTTTGAGTGTCCCGCCCCAGGAAAAGAGGAGGATTTTCAATTATCTACCTCAAAGCCTGGATTTCATCAGTCAGGAAAAGTGGATTCTGATTTTAAGGGACAATCCCATAAATGGGGAGTGTGTGTGTCTGGTCACTGCAGTTCTGTGCCAGGTCAGGCTCTAAAACAAAGATTCCAATCTTGGGAAATGAAAGAAGTTATAGGATCACCCAAGGATCACTAAGAAATAAAATAAGACTCTATTTCATGGAATCCAGATGGTAATTTTTTTAACTGCAAAATTATTAAAACCTCCCAGCACTTGAGACGTGATGTCATAATTTCAATTTCCCAGCACCAACTTGGATTAAGCTCCTAAATTAACAAGGATCCAAAGTGCCAGGGCTTTTCCAAGATATTTGAGGTGCCCAAACATTGGGTATTGTCCTGAAATCAGGACCGAGAGACCTTCAGGATTTTGGACAAGGAAACCTAAAACAAAACCCCTAAAACAAGAAAATGTGGGGTTTGGGGAAGATTCAGCAACACTCAGCTCTTTGTACTAATTAATAACAGTGACATGGGCAGATGAAGGGGATGAAGATCTTCCTTAGTCTAAAAAGCACCAGTTTTTAACCAGAATTGGCTATTTTTCAACAGGAATCAATAACAGGGGGCATTTTATCTCCTGAGCAGAGACATTAAAGTGATTTCTGGACTTCTGGGGTAAAACTAAAACATCATCAAGCACTGAAGGAAAATTAGAATCCACCAGGTCACTGAAATAAAAGGGGGGGGGGGGAGGCATTTATTTAAAATTGATTTCTTTCTTTATTTTATTCGGTAGAAATGAGGTCTGGGGACCAGCCAGTTTTATTCCTTATCCTCGTGTTTCTCCAGGCTCTTCCTCTTGGTTTCCCATACAAAGTTTGGATTCTTTTCTTCCTGATGTGTAAGCATTAACCACTTGGAATATTCAGAAGATAATCTAGTTCCATATATTAAATATTTAATGTATTTCTATACAAAAGCTGGCGAAATAACCAGTGGAACCAAAGGACCTCGACAGATAAATAACTGGATTATTTGGAAAGCCTGGTTTAATGTCCATTAAACTCAGATCAAACGACTTAAAGATCAAAAACTTCACTTAAAGCTTGTCTGGAGAGACAAGAATGCAGGTGTGAGATGGTTCCTGCTGGTTGTCCCAGCTGTTAAACAGCTCCAGGGAACAAAACCAGAGGTTTCCATTCAAAAGCACTACAATCCATACCCGGCTCATCTTCCCTGCTCCAACTCCCACCACAAGGTTCCACCTGGAATATTTTAAGTGTCCCAAGCTATGGAAATCACTCACAAAGCTTTGGCTTGCCTTGAATTCCTCCAACTGGCTTTTCAACTCAAGGAAACCCAGGAAGTGGAACACAAATATGGAACAAACATCCCGGGAAATTCCATTTTTGCACCGGCAAAAAGTTCATCTCTGGGAATCCCAGAAGCACCAAGGTTGGAAAAGCCCTCCAAGATCATCAAGTCCAACCTCTGGCCTTGCCTATTTTGTTTAGTTGTTTGCTGTTTTTTTAACAAATATTATCTTTTCATTTACCCCAAGAATTCCTAAAGAGCAAGATTTCAGATCCTTGAGAAATGACTGAGTGATTCAGAAAAGAAGGGAAGTTTGGATTCCCTGTGTATATTTTGGAAGAGCACTCTCCCCAAATATCAATGACTGATTAAAGTACAAATTTAGAGTTCATAGCTGTAGGATTCTTACACAGAAAAGCACATTTTGCCTCACAAACCCCTTTCATCTTCTAAAACAACCTCACATAACATATCCTAAGCCTTACTAAAGCACTGTGCTTTTACAAATTTTAAATTTACAAATGTTAAATAAGCCAGGAACAGTTGCAGACAAGTCAAAAAGTCCATTTAGAGAGAACACAATAATTACCAAGAGAAGAGAATTCATCCCTGCATGAGAAATGTGAGCAAACTGAACCCAATTTCACTTTTTCTGGACCAAATCCAGGCAGGAAAATTGCCTCTTGGATTCATAAATGCAGGCTGGGAGTATAAACCGAGGCCTGACAATAATAAACAAGGATATTTCAGTATTTCTGCTGTTCCTATTCACTAACCCTCCAGCACATTGAATAGAAATAATAATATCCTCCCTCTGGTTACCTTCTCCTCCGGGTTTGGAGCGTTGCCTCGATCCTTTAGTTGAAGGCTGCCTTGATATCCCTGCAGGACTTTCACTCTGGAAAAGAAACTCCAGAAATTTATACAACTGTAGATCTAAAAATCCTATAATTATATCTGAAATTTACTTACACGTGTTGCTTTTTCACCTGTATTTCTTACGCATCGAAAATATTCTCTTCAGAACTGACCCACACATTTTGAGTGTGTTTCCCTCAAAGTCTGCAGGTTTTTTTCCTGGATATCCCAGGTCAGATTTCCTTAGTGTAAAAAAATGTAAATGAGGAGTATCCAACCCTGTGGAAGTTGTGGAGCACCTGTGATGCCACTGCTGGTCTTGGGATCTGATTTTTGGCTCCTAAAAGGACTAAAATGCTTCCAATCCCCTCATAACCTGCCGGGAAGTCTTTTAAATTTCATTCCAAAACAGAAGCAAGGATTAAACAATTGTCCTACTGGGCTTCCATAGTCTATCACTCAAATGGCAACTTCCTTGGATAAAGATCCTGGACAAACTAAGGGGGTGCTGCCAGAAAGTCCAGCAGACAATGGATGATCTGAAGGTGCAGCTGGCCCAGGAGGGAGGGGGAGAGTTCCCAAGGGGAAAAGATGAAACTTGGAGGAAACTTCAGGATGTTTCTGAGGACCCTGACCTTGGTCTGGAGGCGGAGAGGCCAGGAAAGGAAAGCAGGGAAGCACACACTGGAATGATCCTGTTCTCCCTGGATGCAGCTGGCCCTGCCTCAATCCAGGAACACCTGACTGACAATTCCTTCTGCACCTGGCAATGCTCCTTGGAAAGGAGCAAGGCTGCACGTTGGGAAAAAGACATGCAAAAGCAGCAGTCCCTTTGGAATGAGATGCCAGCATTCCCAGGGGATTTGCTGCTCGCTCTGCCTGGAGCCAAAGGAATCCAGAGGAGGTGGAAAGGAGAGTTCCTGCCAGCCCAAGGAAACTCCTGGGAATGGGAGCAGGGGGATAAGGAGACAGCCCATCCCCTTACACCCATCTTGGCTCCCACAAGGGGATCCTGCTTCCATGTGGACCAGAGCATGGAGCCAGTGGTGGGATCTGGCCCTCACTGCACACAATAAACCAGGAGCTTCCAACAAGTTTCCAACACGGACGGGGCTTGGAGCAACCTGGGCTAGTGGAAGGTGTCCCAGCCCATGGCAGGGGGGTGGAACCAGGGGGTCTTTAAGGTCCCTTCCACTCAAAGCACCCTGGGATTGTATGATTCCACGATTCATGCTTCCAACAACTTCCCTGCCCTTATCCCTAACTCCCTGATTCCTTTAGCAAAGGAAGCAACGATCTCTGAACACACCAAGGTGAAGTTTTGGGTGATTTGTAGAATTCCACTTTACATTTCCAGGCTTTCTATCCCAATAATCTCTGCCCCCTATCCAAAATCCTGAAATATGTTTAGCACCTCACAGGATTTCCTTCCTCATGTGATTTTTTGGGGGGAGTTTGTGTGAACTAATAGTCCCTGAAGTTTGCACCCAAGATTTATTCCAGCCCCGCTGATTATCACGATCCTTAAGGTTGGAAAAGACCTCCAAGATCATCCTGTCCAACCTTCCATGTCCATGTGTTTGACCTAAAAATGAGGGTTACAAATTCTTCCAGTGTTATGCCAACATTAACTCTGGATGTTCCACCGACCTGCAGGAGAAAACTGTCAAATCCCACCATTAATTTTCCAGAATATCTTGCACACAGGACAATGGTCCATCCATGGCATAATGGATAAGGACACAACAAGATGCTCTGGGTTGGAAAGGACCTTCAAGCTCATCTCATTCCACCCCCTGCCACCTTCCACGAGAAGGTTCCTCCTCTTGAGGAAATACAAGGAAAACCAGACTGAATTCCAGACCCCTCAGCTAATGTTGAAGTGGTTCATCTTCATTATCCTTAATTACTTTCCCAACCCCAAGCCTTTGCAAGGAGGAAAAGTGAAGCCCATCTGGCACATTCCAGCTCCAGCAGCTCCTGGGTGATGTCATTATTAGCACAGGGAGTTGGGAAGAGGCGCTGAGGCTTCTGGAAAAGTGGATTTAGTTTATTGATGGGGCTACAGACACTGTTTTTGCAGAGCCACTGGCAGCAGGTGCAGGGTAAAAGCTGACATTTTCTCAAAAAAAAAAAAAACCCAAAATCCCACAATATTTATGATTTGGGGCTTTCCAAAGGGAGAGAAAAGAGGTCGTTCCCCTTCTTAGGGATTCACAGGCTTTGAAAAGCAGCCACTGGAGCCATTAAAGGGAAATCTTACACTCCATCCTGGAAAAAACACATTCTATGGAATTCTTGATGGATGGATGCTTCCCATTTTTGAGTGATTATGGAGAGGATCCAGCAAACCATCCATTCTGCTGCTCTGGCCTCATTATTAACCTTTAAATAGGTTGAACTTCACTTTAAAATGTAAGAAAACAAGTTTTTCTGACGTTTCAGAACTCATTAGATAATTCCCCCCTCCAATTCATCAGCTCCACTGATAGGTAGATAATAACAATTAAGAATAAACAAATAATAAAAAATATGAATTGTGTGAACTAAAATTTAATTCAACCAGCCCTCAAAAATACTTTTTTTTTCTACTTAGATCCACAGGGTCAGGAGGTGTATTTGCATTTCTACCATAAATATCGTGTGCAAGGATAATTTTACATAAATTAAACATACACAAGGGGAGATCCTGACTTGCTAAGGCCAACTGAAGTGCTGTGGTGAGGAGACTCAGCAGGAGAATATCAATCAATTATCAATTGTGAAGCCTCACAAGGTGATGTTCATCTGCACACAAATGCTTTGCAAACACAGCAAGATGAGGAAAATCCCTCTTTTTGAAGCCTAAGTTGAAATGATGGCTTTCTAACACACTGACACCAAAAAGACGGGGTCATTCCCAGCAGATTTCCATGGAATGATTCTCTCTGCTGGCTTTTTTTCGTTCCATAGTTTGTTGTAACATCCAGTTAAGCTCCGACAGAAAGAGAAGTTGGTCAGATCTGATTCAAGGGACCATTTCCAGAGCACTGTGCTTTGCAGGGCATCAATAAAACCCATTTTCCAAGTGGCCAAAAGTGACAGGATATTACAGAAAGCTTTAGCCAAGAGTTTCAGCAGCCACAGGAAACGTGGAGGAGCCTTTTCCAAGGTGTTTGGCCCCAGGGATAAATGACAAACCTGCTCTGTTCCACTTCCAGCCCAACAGCACCATGTGCTCCATGACCTCCAGCACCTTCTGTGCAAAGATAAAGTGATCCTGATTATTTAGAAGGTCAAAGAAAAGCCATTTTAAATATGATTTTTTTTTTTTACCTGAGGTGGACTGAGAGAGAACAGAACAACCCAACCCTGATCCCAAACTGTGGAATGCAAGAGCCAGCCTTGAGGCAGCTTCTGATTGCCATGTGTTGCCCAAATGTCTCTTAATTCCTACTTATCCTCGCTTTCTTCTAGCTCCAGAAAATTAGAGATACCCATGGGGTGACTATTGCACAACACACAGAGTTCCTTTAGTGACAGAAAAATACACTGAAATTAAAAAAAAATAATAAAGTCAACCTGTCAAAATTTACGTAGATTTTAAAGCTTGGGTAATTAGCAACAAGAGGAATTAAGACTTGCACGAATATGCAGAGAATCTTATTAAGATCCTTAATTTTATAGGAGGAAAGCCAGGAGCTAAACTTTGAAGGCTTTGCTGTACATGTAGAATATGAATTAAAAAAAGCTGAATTGATTCGTTTTCTAAAGGAAACGCAGAGAAAGGTAAAAAAGGTTCATCCTCAGGGCAAAAAAGAGGGGTTGCCTCCAATTGTTTCAGTTCTCTTATAGTGAATATATAAATTGTATAACCATATATATAAAACATAGCTGATGATTGATGCTGAGGATTTACTAATTCTGCAGCAGAGACTGCAAAATCCGAGTCAATATTTGCCATGTGCCCAGGGGGAACTTGTTTCCCTTCCTTTGAATCCATTTGTTTCCCTGCCACGTGACTTCAATGGAGCTACAGTGGTGAAAAGAGGGCAAATCCCTACAAATAAAGGCATTACCTTGCTGTGGATTCTAATTATTTCATGCTGGAATTTCCTCTGTTTCACTCTGTGCAACTATCACAGCTCGAAAAATTCACTGGGCACATTTTAATCTCATTTTCCTCTTCCACAACCTTAAACACGAGGAACCTTTCGTCCTGCCCTGGTTTAAAGGGTGTGTTTTCATTACCTAAATAACAATAAATCAGCAGCCTCTGCTCTTACACAAGCAAACAGGGGCAAGAATGTCCTCTAGATCTCAGGGAATAAAACCCACTTCCAAGCCTTGGAATCCCTCCCAAAAGCACTTAAGAAGGGAAATGAAACCTGCCTGCCCCCGTGTAGGATTGTGGTGCCCAAGAGCTTGGGACGAGGCTCAGAATTTCCATTAGAGCCCCGATTTGCAGGAAGTTTAACTTGGCCAGGAATATTTAGCTTGGGGCTAAAAAAAAAAAAAACCTTCTTTTATAAGCTCTGCCTCCAAGTGCCAGCAACTTAAAAAGTTTGCTTGGATTTCAGTCCAGGAGGAGCTCTAAATTCGTCACCCGGTGATGTCAGCGGGCCCAGAGACTCCTGTGAGATTGGGGGTCCTGCCTCTCTTTTCCCTTAGGATGAGCTGCTTCAGCTTAATTCCCTGAAGTCTCACTGACTAAATATGAAGCCATCTGGCTCCCTAATTCCCCACATTGCCTCATGTCCCCGGGAAGCAGCAGCTGGAGACACAGAGGTATCCCAAAGAACAGCTCCTGCTCAGAGGCGCTCCCTGAGCTGCTCTGCTGCCCCACCATCATCCAGCTGCACAACAGGGGCCCTGAAACAACAGGGGGTTTCTTTTCTTTCCAAAACAGTAGCTCCTGTTAAAGCATGATAATAAATGAAAAAAACCCAACAGCTTTCCAGGGAAGATCCTGAGGAACAAGGAGAAACCCCATGGCAGGGGGTTGGAAGGAGATGAGCTTTAAGGTCCCTCCCACCCCAAGCCAGTCTGGGATTCTGTGAACTTGGAACAAACCAATATTTTTCCCGGAGTACCCAACATATCAACACCCAGGAATAAAATCTGGAAAATGAAATAAATTGAGTGGATTTTTGGGGTTTTTTTGGATCCAAGCTCAGAGAAATTTTTAATAAATAAATAAATAACCAACCAACCCACCAGACAAGCATCTGTGTAGTTTACAGCCCTAAAACTTGTTATCTACCTCCCTTTCAATCAAAATCTTTCCAAGGACGGTCCCAAATCATTCTAAAGTGCAACAATTTTAACATTTCTGTATTTCCCACTACTAACCTCATTATCTGGCTGGCACTGGCTGTCTTTAGTTGGCCTCTGTGTCTTCCTAAGTGTGGATTCCTCAGGATCTGTGGGCTGTAAAAGGAATGAGCTGGTTTAGATTCAGTGGGTTGAGACTGACACAAATTAAGCTCCCTCCAAACAGAAGCATCTTTGATGTCCATCAACCCCAAATTTCTGCCACGAAGAGAGCAGAAGAGGGAAACTGGAATTATTTAGAGGAGAAAGAGAAGATAAGAACAACAAAACAAAAGGCAATGAAGAGATGGCTCTTATGGCAGTTTAGGATTTAGAATCAGGGAATCCCAGAATGGTCTGGGTTGGAAGGGACCTGAAAGCTCATCTTGTTCCAACTGACTCCACACTGAGGCCTTCTAGGACCTGAAGGGGCCGACAAGAAAGACAGAGAGGGACTTGGGACAAGGGATGGAAGGACAGGACAAGGGGGAATGGCTTCCCACTGCCACAGGGCAGGGATAGATGGGATATTGGGAAGGAATTCTTGGCTGTGAGGAGGGGCTGGGATGGAATTCCCAGAGAAGCTGTGGCTGCCCCATCCCTGGAAGTGTCCAAGGCCAGGTTGGAGCAACCTGGGTTAGTGGAAGGTGTCCCTGCCCATGGCAGGGGGTGGGATGGGATGAGCTTTAAGGTCCCTCCCAACCCAAACCAGTCTGGGATTCTCTCATTCCTGTCATCTCTTCTAAATTACTCTTTTAATGGATCTGTGCTCACCTGGAACACCACAGCAAGAGGCTACTGGAACACAAATGAAAAAGGCAGAAAAGGACAAAAAATATCTAAATTAAAGTACCTAAATTGAAGCTCAGCAGAATCCCAGAATGGTTTGGGTTGGGAGGGACCTTAGAGACCATCTCCTTCCAACCTTCTGACAGGCTGGGAGAGCTGGGGGTGGAGAAAAGAAGACCCCAGGGAGACCTTAGAGACCCTTCCTGTGCCTAAAGGGACTCCAAGAGAGCTGGAGAGGGACTTGGGACAAGGGATGGAGGGACAGGACAAGGGGGAATGGCTGCCCCACAGGGCAGGGTTAGATGGGATATTGGGAAGGAGTTCTTCCCTGGGAGGGTGGTGAGGGGTTGGGATGGAATTCCCAGAGAAGCTGTGGCTGCCCCATCCCTGGAACTGTCCAGGGCCAGGTTGGACGGGGCTTGGAGCAACCTGGGATGGTGGAAGGTGTCCCTGCCCATGGCAGGGGGTGAGACTGGATGGTGTTGAAGTCACACCCACAAGAATCCAGATGGGCTTCCCAGTAGTTCTTCCAATTAAAAGAAACAAATAAAACCAAAAACAAACAGACAAACAAACAAACAAAAACACACCAAAAAAAACACACACACACAAAAAAAAGCAAACAAAAAACCAACAAAAACAAAAAAAAACCCAAAAAACCAACAACAACAACAAAATAAAAAACCAAAAAGCCAAGCAGCTTAATCTAGAAAACCAGAAAAAAATAATACAGAAGTGCAACTCCACCAGAGTCGCAGACTCCACCCCAGAACCTTCCCCTCAGGAGAGGAACTGCTGCTGAAGGGAGGATTGAATTGCTAAAGGAGCAGAAACACAGCCATGGGAGGTCACTGGAACAACCACAGCATGGGCAAAGTTCTCCTCTGCAGTGACATTCCCGTTACCTTTCTCTCTGCTTTCTCCTTCCCACGTTCCCAGTGATGCTCCTCATCCTTTTCCTTGTCCCCGCGTCTGTCCCGATCTCTTCCTCTCTCTCTGTCCTTCTCTCCTTCCCTGTCCCTGCCCTTCTCTTTGCCTCTTCCTTTCACTCTGTCCTTTTCTCTTCCTCCTTCATGTTTTTTCTCTCTTTCCTGTCCTTTCTCACGCTCCAGATCATCTTCTGTGTCTCCTTTTCCTTTGCTTTTTTCCGGTTCTCTTCCCTGCTTGGTTGTTTTTTTGCTTCTTTCCCTGTCTCGTTTTTCTCCTTCCCTCGAGGTCTCACGTTCAGGTTCTTTGTGCCTCTCTTTATTATCCTTCTGTTTCTCACCCTCCTTTTCTCTTTCTCTGCTCTCCTTGGGTTTGCTGTCTCTGCTTGAGCTTCTGTCTTTGATTTCAGGGTCTCTCCTGCTCTAAAAAGAAAGTCAACACTCCAAATTAATTCCAGTATCACTCAGTGACTTTACACAGACAAAAAACAACCAAATAAATAATACCCTCCAGGAAAATGCAAATTCTACCTCTTTATCCCTATGGCTTTTTGGTTCTTCTGGTTTGGACTCTCTGCTTTCTTTCTCTCGAGGTTTGGAGGATGGAGGTTTCCCTTTAGGATCAGCTCTTTCCCCAGCCAAGACCCTTTTTACAGCAGCATCACTGGAGAGCTGCAAGGAACAGAAAAACATCAGGAAAACGAGGGAATTCTTTTAGGAAATGTCTCCTTTTTTCCTAACTCTGTGATCAACATGACCTGGGGGTTGGGGTTTTCTTCTGGGTTTGCTGCTGTTGTTATAAATAAAGCTCTTTTTTTTCTCCTTCACAGAATCAATCAGAGAAAAGGCCTCTGAGACCACTGAATTCTTTCCCAGGAGCTCTTTTATATCAAACACCTCCCTTTAAGGTCCTAATTAATTAATTCTTGTTATAATTTGATTAAATGAACCAGAACTATAGAAATTGATGGTGGTTTTTTTTTAGTGTATTGCAATTCTCATTGCAACTGCTTAAATATATTTCAAAATGATGAAAAACCTGTCAAATGCTTATACCAGGACTGTCAGATTTGTTAAATATTCTTAAAATCACACAATGTTGGATCTGCATCCACTCTCAGGCCACTCCACTGTCACCCAATACTTGTTCCATCAGCAGCAACCAAAAAAAAACCCATCCCATTTCCAGGGAATTTTCCTTCCTGAAACAGGAATAGCTTTGCAATCACTACACACTGAGGCTGACTCCTGATTCTCTCCTGGTTTGTAAATGCATATATTTATCAACATGATAAATATATGATCTCAAGCGATTAATAAGGAATTAGCACAGCCAATTAAAACAAAATAATGTCAATTATTAGCAAAGATAATGCAAAGCAAACTCCCAGGCAGCCTGTAAACACTGTAATATTTCATTGTTAAACAGACACAATTTCTTCACACTCATTAATTCAAGGGGTTCTGAATCACCTTTGTTTTGAAGGATATTTTTGAAAGGTTTTTTGAAATATCTTTGTATCTCAAAAATCTCTGCAACACTTTTAAGCAAAGAATCCCCATCACTTTTAAGAATTATTTTAAGAATGTAACAATAGAAATTACATGTAAAAATGTAATAATTCAATGTAAGAGTTGCCCCTGCAGTTGTTTTCAACCCCTTATCAAACATCTCCTTTGCCGCGTTTCCATATTCAAAAAAGGCCGGGCGGAAAAATGACTTTCATTCCAGAATTAAGAGATTTATTTGACTGAGGGCTCCTGGATCCCCTGGGCCACCAATAAATATCAAACCAGCTGCTCCAATCTCCCTGTGTGTATAAAAGGCAGATTGTGGTGTCCCACCTTGTTCAAACAACACTTCCCAATGGCCTGGAGGAACTCGTTGGTTTTCTCGGGCTCGTGTCCAGCCACCACACGCACTGGCCTCACTGCCAGGGGCTCCCCCGTCACCAGCACCACCACATCGATGGCCTTCTGAAGGAAGTGGATTTTGGAATCTTTATCCTGGCAAAAGAGCAAGCCAGAGGTATTTTTAGCTCCACAATTAGCAGACGTGCCTGGGGTTCGGAATTGTACTTCGTGACTTGCCCCGAGGGCCCTTCGACAGACACGACGTCTCCTGGTGATCAGGGAAGATCAGAAGTAAATAATAAACACCAAATAAACAAATTAAAGCTTTATTGGAGGGTTTCTGGCCCAGAGAATGAAATGCTGGCGTGAAGGAGAAAATCCAGTGGGGAGAAAACAGGGGTTTATTAATAAAATGTAACAAAATGCTCCCCCCATTCAGAAATAAAAAGGAAGGGAAAGAAATGCTGCAACCTCCTATTAAATAGTCGTTCATCCTTCCTGAAATCTAATAATTTATGGAAAGAGACAAGACATTATTCTAAACCAAACTTTCCTCCTCCATCCTCATCATTTCCAGGAGTTATCTGTGTGTTCTGTCCATGTAAGAAATCCTGATGGACCAAATGGAAATCTACAGCTCCCACCTGCAGCAGGAAATCAAACTGGATCAAGATAGAAAGAAATATCTGAAACAGTGCTGAGTGTTTTTTATTGGGTATTTCCCTTATTTCAAGTGACAGAAATTGGTATGTATATAAATATAATAAAATATAAATATATATATAGATACAAATATAGATTCTATATACACAAAATATTTATATTTATAAGATGATATAAAAAATGACAAGATCAAGCATGATATCCAATGTTTGCATTTATAAGATAATATTTTACTAGACCTTAAAAGATGAGCCTCTCTGGTAAACACAGAGTGCCATCCAATGCAGCTGGAGCAGGAAGTGTATTTCTTCCAGAGAAATCCCAACAATTAAAAAATCCAACTGATTTCAACCCTCCTGTTGATTACTCAGATAAAAATGACTCTCCTGATTTACAGCTCCAACAGAAATCCCAGTAAGGAAGCAGCCAAGTGCTCCTCCTGAGCAGTGGGTTTGGGATGGGGACCACCATCTGGAGACATTTTCCCCCCACATTCCAGGATCTGGATCTCCTCTGCCTGAACTCTGGAGAACCAGCTCATGGACTGGGAAAGAAATTCTCAGGGAGGTGCAACTTCCCTTCTGTCACAGGGTGGAGACACAAAGACCTACTCAGGAGGTGCTGGGAAACGGATGAACAAGGACAGTACCAACAAAAAATATCAATCCGTTTATAAATAACTTTTTGAGTTCTCCTGACAACTCTAAGAACAGTCACAGAAAGCAATGCACATGTTAGAGCATTAATTGCCTGCAGCAAGTGCCTAAAACATGTGAGAAGTGGCTGGAGGGAGGAGAAATTGGGCTCCCAGACCTCAGATTTCAGTTGCTACATTAAACAAACACCAAGGGATGAAGCTGCCTAAACAGCAACACCTTGTTTGCCAGGAACCAGCAATTCCAAACCAACCTGGGGGTTGGAGAACTCAGGGAGCTCAGCCAAGAGCCAAGCAGAAAGCAGCAAATACAGATTCAAGTCCCCCTTGTACTTAAGAAAAGCAGTTTTCAGGGATAATATTCACCTCCTCTCTCAGTAATGAGTCATTTTTACACTGCAATAAAGCTACTGTGGAATGCAGCTCCTCCAGAAATGCCTCAGCAAGTCCTGGGATACTAAACAGGAATATTCCATGGATATATTTATGTACCATATATATGTGTGTGCACAGACACAAATATATAAAGCAATAAAGCCACAGACTCCACTGAGAGACCACAAGACTCTTTAAACCTGCCCGTGGATTTCTAGGGATTGTGATTTCTTATCAATTTATCCCTCATTATTGATCAATTATTTATTATCAATTCCTTCCTACAGAATGATTTTTTTCCCATGCAATAGTAACTGGGAAAAGTGGATCTGGGCAGAGATCACCCCTCAGTGGTTTGAAATAGGTATAAAAACAGTTCTTTGCACCCAGCAGCTTGTTTGTGTCACAGCCACAAATCAATCTACAGCTGTTCACCCCATGCAGTGCATAATAAAACCCACAGGTAGGAACTTCCACAGCAAAACTAAAGACAGATCCTTGAGGCAGAGTATGGAAAAGGCCAAAAGAACCTCGTGGCAGCTTTCAAAGAATACTTATTTTAAAGCTAAGGAAGTAAGGAAGTCTCAGACCTACCTTAACATTGTCTGACTTCAACTCAAAATCGGTGTAAAGTCCTTTCAGAAAACCTGTCACCCTGATTACCTAAATAACAGAAGAGAAGGAGCAAGTTAAGAACACTCAAAGTCTCTGCTTTAAGTAATAAATTAGGAAGTAATAAAAAGTAAGTAATACAGCTCCTGGGGCAGCAGGAAATCTGTTGGCCTTGGTGTGACATCTTTAGAACTGGTTTTAGAGCAGGTTCCCTCCTTGCAGCTCAGGCCTCCCTTCCTTTTCCATTCCATCTTTAACCTTGATGGTTGGTAAATCCAAGAGATTTTTAATGCAAACAACAGCAGGGCAATTTAAAGGAGGCTCAGGGGGGACCTTCTTGCTTTCCACAACTCCCTGACAGGAGGGGGGAGTTGTGGGGGGGTCGGGCTCTGCTCCCAGGGAACAAGGGACAGGACAAGGGGAAACGGCCTCCAGCTGTGCCAGGGGATGGTCAGGTTGGACATCAGGAGGGATTTCTCCATGGAAAGGGTGGTCAGGCATTGGCAGGGGCTGCCCAGGGAGGTTTGGAGTCCCCAACCCTGGAGGTGTCCAAGGAAGGCCTGGCACTGAGTGGCACTGAGTGCTCTGGGCTGGGGGACAAGGTGGGCATCGGGCACAGGGGGGACTCCGTGATCCTGGACATCTGTTCCAACCTCACTCATTCTGGGGCTTAATTTCCAACCCTCTGCTGTTAGGAATTGCACAACAGAAATGTTTGGTCACCATTTAAACAACAATAATAACAACAGACAGAGAGCACAGGAGGTTCAGCAGAGTTTGAGCCCCACACAAGTACATCGTCAATATTAACGATTTTAATCTGTATTGTTTATTTTTCACTTTATTCATTGGTCATTTAATACCATTTATTAGATTTGAAGCTTCAGAACCTTTTAAAATTTGGGATATGGACATACTGATCACATGACCAGATGCTCTCACCCTTTATCTCCAAGGAAATCTTTTCCTCAGGCTCCTGCCAAACAGCCAAGGGCATTTCAGTGATCCCAGAGCTGCACATTTCTAAGGAATGGGGTGTGATCCAGTAAGGTGGATAAAGATGGGTAATTCCTAGTGGATTTATGAGCAGGAATCTAAAGATGTTTTCCTGTTTTTAGAAGGATTTGGTTTCTTCATTCACAGAATCATCACAGGTTGATGTTGGAAGGACCTTAAAGCTCATCCCATTCCATCCCCTACCCCAGGTTGCTCCAACCTGGCCTTGGACACTTCCAGGGATGGAGCAGCCAACAGCTTCCCTGGGAATTCCATCCCAGCCCCTCCCCACCCTCCCAGGGAAGAATTCCTTCCCAATATCCCAGGTTGCTCCAACCTGGCCTTGGACGCTTCCAGGGATCGGGCAGCCAACAGCTTCCCTGGGAATTCCATCCCAGCCTCTCCCCACCCTCCCAGGGAAGAACTCCTTCCCAATATCCCACCTAACCCCGCTCTCTGCCAGCGCGAACCCCCTTTTCCCAGCGCCCCCCACGCCACGTTTCCCCCCCGCCCCAGCTCCCGCGGTGCCCTCGGCACTCCGGCCGTGCCCTGGGCGTGTGCCCGGCCCGGGGGTGTCCCTGGCAGGGTGGGGAGCGCTGGCGGTGCCCGGGGGTGTCCCTGGCAGGGCAGGGGAGCGCTGGCGGTGCCCGGGGGTGTCCCCGCTCCCACCTCGGAGATGAGGTCGTGCAGGTACCGGAACGGCGGCTTGTTCAGCAGCGCGTCCGTCAGCGGCGGCTTGCGGATCACCTGCCCCAGGCTCTCCCGCGTCCGCCGCGCCACCGCCTCGTTCATGGCGGCGGCGGCGGCGGCGGCCCCGGGCCCCAGCGCTCAGCCGGGGCTCATCCCAGGGGGAATCCAGCGGCAAATCCCACCGGGAGCGCACCGGCAGCGGCCCGGCCGCGCTCCCGGCGTGCCCCGCGCTGCGCATGCGCGCGGCGCGTTGCTAAGGGACAGCGCGGCCATAGCAACCGCATAATCCCTGAGGGGAAAAAAACTTGGAAAGGGCCCCAAAGCCGCCCCGTCCCGCCCCTCGGTGGAATAATCGGCGAATAAATGAAAGCTAGGGCAGAGGGCGGTGGATAAGAGCGGGAAAAGTTGGGGTTTTACTGCGGTGATGGTGTTTGGTTTTATCGCTAAAGGGATGTTGCCATGATCCTGGTGGGGGGAGCCAGCACGGGAAGGAGAGGGAGATGTTGGAGCATCTTGGTGCCTCCTCTGGACTCGCTCCGAGGGCTGGAGCCCCTGTGCCATGGAGCCAGGCTGGGAGAGCTGGGATTGTCCAGCTTGGAGAAGGGAAGGCTCCAGGGAGACCTGAGAGCATCTTCCAGGGCCTAAAGGGGCTCCAGGAGAGCTGGAGAGGGACTGGGGACAAGGGATGGAGGGACAGGATAAGAGGGAATGGCTTCCCACTGCCAGAGGGCAGGGATAGATGGGATATTGGGAAGGAGTTCTTCCCTGGGAGGGTGGTGAGGGGCTGGGATGGAATTCTCAGAGAAGCTGTGGCTGCCCCATCCCTGGAAGTGTCCAAGGCCAGGTTGGACAGGGCTTGGAGCAACCTGGGATGGTGGAAGGTGTCCCTGCCCACGGCAGGGGATGGAATGGGATGAGCTTTCAGGTCCCTTCCAACCCAAACCAGTCTGGGATTCTGGGGCTGCTGAGAGCCACAGCATAGCCCAGCCTGGATATTTTCCATAATATCCAAATCAAACCTCCCCTGGCACAGCTTGAGGCTGTTTCCTCTCATCCTGTCCCTTGTTCCCTGGGAGCAGAGCCCAACCCCACATGGATTCACCCTCCTGTCAGGGACTTGTAGACAGCATTAAAATCCCCTATGAGAGAGAGGAAAGAGTTTGAAAGTCATTAATTTAGTAACTGGAGTCTGTATTAACATTATTAAAACCTTTGCTGTATAATTCAAGCAGAAATAAAGGATCAGCCCATTTCCTCTCCAGTAAACACCAGACTGTGCTTCTGAAAATGGGGAAAAAACACACTAAAATAACTTTAAACTTGCATCCAAATCCCAATTCTCCAGCTGAACCCAGGTCTTTGCACAGCACAATCCCACCTGGATCGGGAATACTTCAAACAGAGATGGGAATGTTGGTTTAGGAACAGATTGGAAAATTAAAGCTAATTAAGGCTGTGGCCCCTCCAATGTTAAACACCAATTTGTGCCATTCCCAGTGAGACATCCAGAGACAAAGCAACTAAGCATCTAGAAATGACATTTTATTTCGTGAAGAACACTTGAAAAATAAAGATGAAAGCTTTTCCAGGCTTTGCAACCATCATAACCCACGGAATCACAAAGACTCCGTTTTCCAAAGGGGTTCCCTCTCCCTATCCCCCCCCGTTTTCCACAAACTCTCTTCCTTGTGGAATGACCCACAAGAGTTTTAAGGAAAAAAAAAAAAATATGCATTTTTGAGCCAATATGAAAAATAATCCCAGATTGGTTCAGTGCAGGTGCTGCTACATTACACTTGAACAAAGGCACAAAATCCCCTCTTGGAATTCCCACTTGAGTTTCTCCAACCTCGGTGTTCTCTGGGAGAAAGCAGAGTTCTCAAAGGGGGAAGGCTGAGCTCGGTCCAGCTCTCCAGCAAGAGCTGGAGGCACTAAAGGGACAACAGAGAAGTGCAATGCAGTGGAACCACCTGGAAACACAAAGCTTTCCAGTCAGCACCTGGATCCCTCCTGGAAACATGGGCTCCCAAGAACACTTGATTTGGAAGAAGGCGACAAAATAAGATAGGAAAGCATCGGCTGCCCTCACCTCAGGCAGGAAACCTACCCATGAAACCAGGATTTCAGGATTCAAGTGAATTCAAGGACATTAAAGAGCCCCTTCTGGAGTGATCGGCCCCAAAAAGCACAGAAGCTGAATTTTAAAGATATGAACAGAAATAAATAAATACTAATCATGTGCTTTGTAGCACTTTTCACTTCTTATTCTTCTTTTTTTGCTGATATCTGAGTGTCAGTTTTTATCTTTCAGCTGTCTGAAATACCAGAATTTTCTTAACCTCTAAAAGGTACAGGAAAAATCCCACCTTAGGCAAAATTTTAGGAGTCTGCTGAACTGGCAGCTCCTGCTACAAAATCTCCTCCACTGTCAAATATTTGCTGCAGTTCCCAAAAGCAACTTGTATTTTGTCCTCTCATTATTATTAGTTAGGGATAATCAGGCTTACTTTTGATCTTAATACTTCAGGACTTTGGACACGGAGGCCTGATGTCAGAGGCTCCACCTCAGCCCTGTGACACCAAGAGAAACATGGCAAATGTAATAGAGTGTTACAACAACTGGAAAGATGAGAAATGAGGGAAATTCCTCCGAAAAAAGAGCACAGAAAATAAATACAAGCCCTTTTCCTGAGTACAGTAAAACCCACTTAACTCCAAACATTGGATCTGTCAACTCTTTCCAACCGTTTTGTCTGTTAATGAAACTTATGGACAACAAAAAAGTCCTAGAAACTGCAAAATTCAATTTAGTGGCAACAAAAAAAAGCCCTAGAAACTTCAAAATGTAAGAGTACCACACTCTTGTTCCAGGTCACAGAAGCCCTCTGGGTTTTACATCTTGACAGATCCTGAATTTGCCCTTTTTTCAGCCCATTCTGTACACTTTGTTCAGAGATTTCCATGTTTCCTTCATTCCTCAAGTCTGGCTCCAGCTCCTACAAACTTAGGTTTGTATATAAAGAGAGAAAAGCAAATTCTGGTACTGGCAGTAACTTCAGTGATGAGGGATGGGAAAAAAAATTCTACAGAGAGATGATTCTGACTGGATTAAAACTCAGTAGTGATGGTGCAACGTGTCAGACCTGCCCCAAAAAAATCCATTTAGGGAGAATACAAAAGAGTCAGCAATATCATTGAATATATTACTCCATTTCCTCCTAGATAAAGTGCATTTACCCAGCCTGAGAGTAGGTACCACGTGGAGAAAGGGACACTAAAGCACTTCCCCAAGAGAGAGCAGAGAAAAGTCCGAGTTATCCTGAATCCTACCCCCCAGTTTGGCTCCGGGATTCTTGAGGGCACTTTGGGAAAGCCCCTCTGGCTGCTCCATGTAGGTAGATGGATCCAGTGTGTTGTGGTGAGCAAAGCCCCTCCTGTGCTATCTGAAAACCCCCACATTGATGGAAAGAGCCACTTCTGGTTTCCGGGGCTTCGTGTGCAGCTTCTCCTCCAGGGAAAAGGGCTCCTGGACACTCCTGGCTTGGCGACTGTGGGAATAAAACAGTCAGGAGGGGGATTAATTTTAGTCTTGAGCTTTAGCACCCACAGCAGACGAGCCTGGACTGATCCCCAGGTTCCAATGAGTTGTAAGAATGAACCACAAGCTCAGTCCAACCAGCTGTGCAAAGCCAACCAGTCGGGAATTCCCTTTTCCTCATCCCCGCAGTGTTGCAACAGAAAAAACTGAGGCTCCCTGTAGGAACTTAGAGCCATGAGCTGGAATTATCCAGGTGCTTCCTGCAGGACCACTGGAATTGTGTGCTCTGAGAGCACTCAGCTACCACTGGTCCAAAAAGCCACCCAGGTATCAAATTAATTCATTGAATCCCAGACTAGCTGGGGTTGGAAGGGACCTGAAAGTTCATCCAGTCCAACTCCCTGCCGCGGGCAGGGACACCTCCCACCATCCCAGGTTGCTCCAAGCCCTGTCCAGCCTGGTCCTGGACACTTCCAAGGGTGGGGCAGCCACAGCTGCTCTGAAAAGCAGCAAAGAACAGTTTTTCTAATGAAAAATAAATGCAAATACTCAGTACCTTTTCTTTTTTTCCAGGGCCAGCTGCCTTTGCTTCTCTTTCCCAATGTCATCTCTCACGGTGCTGAAGTCCTTGGTGTCATCAAGGAGAAGGTTCTGTTGGGGAAAAGGATTTGATCCATGGAAGTCAGAAGCTCAAACTATTTCCCACCTGTCACTCAGTTGACATAATTCATTTCTGAGAGCATTTCTGACTGCTTTTACACCAATTAACTTCAAGTTAAGTACAATCCCAGAAGGGTTTGGGTTGGAAGGAACCTTAAAAGCTCATCCAGTCCCACCTCTTGCCATGGGCAGGGACACCTTCCACTAGACCAGGTTGCTCCAAGCCCCATCCAACCTTTTACACTTCCAGGGATGGATTTCTTCCACAAGTCTAAGGCAGCAGGATGGGACATCAGATTTTTCTCCTACTGCTTTAAAACCCAGCCAGTATGTTCTTTCCTTCTCCTAAACAAGCCTGATTGCTAATTCAGAGCTCAATACACTGGTTTTTTTTACACTGGTTTTTTTTACATCATTAAATAGATCTGTCCATTTTTTGGAATATGTAATGGGTTTATATCCATAATGGGATTTTTAAAGGGCACTGTCCTTGGATTTTATACAGAATTAAAAAAAAAAATCAAACAGTCAATTAAATGAGGGCCAGAAAAAACAACCAGGAGAAAAAGGAGCAGCAGCAGCAGCACATCTCCCACCCACATGTCCAAACCCACATCCCAGTACCTCCAGAGATGCTGCAGGAAAACCAGGAAGACTAAATCCCAGGTGATTTACCTTCACCCCAATGATGTCTCCATCCCTCAGGTGATAAGGTGCTGACTGCAAACTCTCCTGCTTTTTCCTCCTTTTCCTCTTGGAAATTTGCTGTGTCTGAATTAAAAAAAAAAAAAAATCAAAGCAGAAGATTTTTGGAATTCTCCTGAAATACGATTACAAAGGAACAGCAGCACAAACCAACACATTCCTCTCCAACAGCTGTTGGATTGTGTCATTCCAGCTCTTACCCAGCTGGATATTGGCAGCCACTCGAATCTCTCCGGGAAGTATTTGGCTATTTCGATTTTCTCCACAGGGAGACAGTAGTGAGAGGCCACTCTCTGCCTCAGTGCCCAGGTGGTGCATTCCTTGGAGATATCCCACACCAAATCCCTGCAGTCAGAGTAGTCCCTTTCTCCTGGAATTCCCATCTGGACTCGCAGCAGCAGCTCATGGGGGCTGGCAGCAGGAGGAAAGAACAGACGTTCTTGTGAGTCATGCTTTCAGAATTCCCAGTTTTCACTCCCTCCTGCCTTCCCTCACGAAAAACAAGCTCTAAGTCTTCCTGAATCCTCCCATTTCTAATCCTGCCAGCACTGGAGTTAAAAGCTGCTCAGTAAAGGCTCCTCTCAAATGCAGAACTGAAAGAAATGAAGTGTCTTGAGCTCTTACCCCAAATTCTCTTCTTTTTGCAGAGGTTCTATGCAGATTCCCACGCTGGCACCCAACTTGTAGTCACTGGAAACAAAAGAGAGATCCTCTGAAGCCAGGCTTGAAGAGCTGGGGCTGGAGAAGGGAAGGGTCCAGGGAGATCTGAGAGCCCCTTCCACAGCCTAAAGGGGCTCCAAGAGCTGGAGAGGAACCTGGGACAAGGGATGGAGGGACAGGACAAGGGGGAATGGCTTCCCACTGCTACAGGGCAGGGATAGATGAGATATTGGGAAGGAATTCTTGGCTGGGAAGGTGGTGAGGGGCTGGGATGGAATTCCCAGAGAAGCTGTGGCTGCCCCATCCCTGGAAGTGCCCAAGGCCAGGTTGGACAGGGCTTGGAGCAACCTGGGCTAGTGGAAGGTGTCCCTGCCCATGGCAGGGGGTGGGATGGGATGAGCTTTAAGGTCCCTCCCAACCCAAACCAGTCTGGGATTCTCTCATTCCTGTCATCTCTTCTAAATTACTCTTTTAATGGATCTGTGCTCACCTGGAACACCACAGCAAGAGGCTACTGGAACACAAATGGAAAAGGCAGAAAAGGACAAAAATTACCTAAATTAAAGTACCTAAATTGAAGATCAGAAGAATCCCAGAATGGTTTGGGTTGGGAGGGACCTTAGAGACCATCTCCTTCCAACCTTCTGCCATGGGCAGGGACACCTTCCACTGGAATAACCGTGGTAGTTATCCCAGTTTATCCCAATTTAAAAACATGCTCAGAGAAACCGAAGCAACCAGAAATGGGCTTTCTGCTGACAGGCACCTGATTTATTTCCCCACCAATCCCTCCCACAGTTGCAAAGCCAGTTGCACATTTCCCAAAAAACCTACTTGAGTCTCTGCTTGTTGTTCCTCAGGAGCTTTCCAGGGCGTTTGCTGTCCACTGTCCACGCCCTGAGGAACGAGGGCAGGGGCACAACCTGCTCCTGGCAGCATGGCAAGGTCAGGGCCTGAGAGAAAGGAACATCCTGTCAGTAATTTTAGCAGCCATTCCCCTTGGAAAAAGAGAAAACCACTGGATTAACTCCCAAGGCAACACTCAAAACTGCATTTACTGCACACCAGCTGTTGCTTGTGGTTATGATCAAAATATTCCCTTTTCAAAGGGAGTTGGGCTTCACTCCCTCCCAACATTTCTTAACTCAACTTATATTCCCAAAGTACCAAATTTCTTTTTTTAAGCAAATTTTGAACATCTGGGAGGGAATGAGGCTGTTGGAATCGTTTCCCAGTCTCTACGAGCTCCTCCAAGCCCTCACCAAGGACTCCCCCCTTCCCATGCTCAGACAATTCTCCTGTTTTCCCAAGCTGCAAACAGGCAGTTTTCCACAGCAGGAGCTTGGCAGAGCCTGAAACCAAAGGCATTCCCAAAAAATAAGTGTTGGGATGGACCAGGATCTAATGAGATATCCTTCCCCATGCAGTTCAGGACAACAAAGAGCCTTCTGGTAGGACTAGCTCATGTATTTTTGTGGTGGTTTTTTGGTTGGGTTTGGGGGTTTCTTTTCCTTTTGGGGTGTTTTGTTTGGTTTTTGGGTTTTGGTGTGTTAAAATCTTACATTTCTGGTTAAAAAAAAAGCAAAGGCACCTTAGTTTCTGGCCAAAGAAACTAAGCCAGACCTTCCTGAATGACAAATGTGACCTTCTGTGCACCCAGAGCAATTCTTCGACACCAAAAAAATCAAAAGAAGAAGCAGAAAACTAACAGAGGAACAACGTGGGAATGGCAAGTGGCTTTTTTAGGAAGTGCCTGGATGTGTGGTGCTTCTCATGGAGAAGCTGGACCCAGTGATGCAAAGCCAAAGGCTGCAAAGCCAGAGTTCCAGGCAAAGTGCAACGAGGCTTCCCCAGGCCAGGAATCACGAGGGGGAGGAGGGGAACTGCAGGGACACTCAGGAAGTGTCTGAGCCACGTGCTCCAAATGCCCCTTGGTTCTCAGCCCTGAGCATGGCACGAAAGAATTGCCCCAACTCACTGGAGACCAGGGAAAAGGAAGTGCACAGGAGGTGTTAGCAGAGCTCGAGTCCCCCCAGCGCCGCCCTCATCCCCCCAGGGAGAACATCTCACCTGCACCTTCAGCTCCTCCAAAGAAGCTTCTCCTGCTATTTCTATCCTGCCAGCATAACAAAGCTCCATGGATGGGTGGCTGGTTTCTGGGGAAGCTTTGGGAAGGGGGGAGGAAGAAACAAACAGAGGAGTCATCATGATTTTGTTCACAATCCTGAGAGATCACAGTCCCTTCACGGGGAGACTCCACTTCCAGAAGGGACCTGCCCTGTAGAGAATCAGAATATCATGGAATTCCAGAATGGTTTGGCTTGGAAGAGATCTTAAAGATCCAACTCCCTGCCACTCCCTTCCATTAGAATAAGCACAGTAGGATCTACTTATACACAGTAGATAAAATCCATTCCAATGGTTTCCAAACAAGGAGGGTTCCAACAGATCCTAGAATGCCAATTTTTAAACTAGGAGCAGTTATTCCCATTGATAAATAGGATTAATTGTTGGTTATGACTCTGAAATGTAAATCCTACTGCGAGGAAAGGTAAATCTGCCCTCAGCTGCTGAAATCATCAGGGGAGAAAGTAAAACCCAGAAAAGGTTTGAGAGAGAGGAGAAAAATGCAAAGAAACCTCCAAGGAGAGGGGTCCTGCCCTCCAAAACAACTCATCAGGAAAGAAATATTCTTTTCCTGTAGAAAGGAAAATCTGTTTGTTTCCCATTTTCCAATTTAGTGATTCCCACTTCATTTCCCTCTCCCTTCTCAACCCTCACTTGGTTTTGCTGCCCCAGCTGGTTTCTGATGTGACCTTTAAAAGAACAAACACACTTAAAATCCTGCATGTGAGGTCTTTTATACCATGGGAGCTTTACTCATCGCTCCTTTTCCAGCTTCCCAAAAAGCCAAACAGCCTGAAGGGAATTAAATGTGCCATTGGGAGTCTGGCATTTGAAGCCAAATCACCTCTGTGCTTTAAAATGCTGCCACTGCCTTCAGGGACAGAATAAGGAACCCTTGCTTCAAAACCTACCGAGATCTTGAGAAAATCCACCTGAGGAACATCACAACAGGATTATCCAGCATTTATGGATTTGTCACAAACTCCCTTTGGCTCCTTTCACCACAGATGTGCTGCAACTTGTACAGTGCCTCGTGGATTGCAGAAGGATTTAAAGCTTTGCATTAAAGTTCTGGGCTTGACTCCAAACCCTCAGAGCAGCCCCAGGTGATTCCTTCCCAAGCCTGGCCAAGCTCACCTGTGCCAGCAGACACCTGCAAAGCTTCCATCTGGCAGGTCAGCCCATTCACTTGGTCCTGAGCATTCTCTCCATGTTTCTTACGGCTTGAAGGCCTGAGCCACCAGATAGGAATTTTCAGGAAACCCTGGAAAGTGAACAGAAAGCACTGGGAAGTTTCTGTTTCAGTGCAAAGGAATAAAATTTTCCTTTTGTCACAGGAAGGAGGAAAAGACTTGTTCAAAAAGATTTGTTCTGAAACAGGCTGCCCAGGGAGTGGTGGAGACACCACCCCTGGAAGTGTTCAAAAGCATGGATGTGGCACTTGGGGACACAGTTTAGTGGTGAATATGATGGTACTGGTTCAAGGTTGAACTTGATGACCTTAAAGGTCTTTTCCAGCCCTAATGATGCTACATTTTTGCAAGGGACACCTTCCCCTAGCCCAGATTGCTCCAACCTGGCCTTGGACACTTCCAGGGATGGGGCAGCCACAGCTTCCCTGGGCAACCTGGGCCAGGGCCTCCCCACCCTCACAGGGAGGAATTTCTTCCCAACACCTAATCCAGGGATTCATCAAAGCTCACCCACTACAACACTGCTCAGCCTCTTCAGAAACTCCTGGTTCTCCTGATAGGTTTTCCCACCTGCTCTGCACAGCCAGGAAGGGACATGGAGTTGATCCCTGTCTCCTTTCCCGAGCAGGAGAGCTTCCTTGCTTCCAGATGCTGCTCTCAACACTCACAGCACTGTGGCCATAACCTCTTATCCTACATTTTTTCCCAAGAACAAACGTATTACAAACCTCTGGTTTTCCCTGAGGAAGCTTTACTTGCTAAGAGCCCCATTCTCTGCCCACTTGTCTCCTACCCTGCAATTTCCAGCTTCCCAACACTTCATGGGATACAGCTGGGGCACAGATCCATGGTTTTCCATGCCTCTTGGATCACCAGTTGTGTTTATTACCCTCCTTTCCTTCCACAGTCCAAGGAATAGGTGCCAGGTGTGTGACAATCACTTGGATGAGATTTGTCAATGAAGGGCAAAACCCTGAGTTTTCTGTAATCCAGGGGGTGAAGAGCAGGGCAGGCTGAGGGTGGGACCCTGGAACAGGTTCTCCAGAGAAGCTGTGGCTGCCCCATCCCTGGAAGTGTCCAAGGCCAGGTTGGACGGGGCTTGGAGCAACCTGGGATAGTGGAAGGTGTCCCTGCCCATGGCAGGGATGGGACTGAATGAGCTTTAAGGTCCCTTCCATGATTCCACTTAGTTGTTGAATTCTGCCCCAAATACCAGAGGGCAGGGTTAGATGGGATATTGGGAAGGAATTCCTGGCTGTGAGGGTGGGGAGGCCCTGGCCCAGGTTGCCCAGAGAAGCTGTGGCTGCCTCTGGATCCCTGGAAGTGTCCAAGGCCAGGTTGGACGGGGCTTGGAGCAACCTGGGATAGTGGAAGGTGTCCCTGCCCATGGAAGAGCATGGAATGAGAAGATCTTTAAGGTCTCCTCCAACCCAAATCACTCTGGGATTCTGGGATTCCAAGTCTCTGTCCACTGACTAAAAAAAACACAATCCCTCTTGTTTTACCTTTTCTGGAAGTTTTCCTTCTGTTATGACCAAAGTGTCTCCTCTGCACACATTGAGTTCCTTCAGGGTGGCATTCTGTGGGAAGAGAAAAGCCAAGGCTATTTGTGAATCCCCAAGCTGTTCAGTGCAGCTCTGCCCAGGAAAAGTCTCTACAGAACAGGGAGGAAAGAAACTCAAGGCAAAAAGAGGATCCTCTTACTTCCTGACTTAGTGCTTCCCCTGCTTCATAGCACCAGTCAAGCCTTCTCAAATGCCAGTTATCACCTACCAAAAACCAAAAAATACACATGCAAAACTAATTAGCCAATGATGCTGGTTTGGGAAAACATTACACAACTTAATAAGCATAAAAGGTTCTTTTTTCTTGGGTTTTCTGTTTGGTTTTTAAACACAACTCTGGCTAAATGAAGTATTGCCTTCATGCCCTTCCCCAGACCCAAGAAACACTTTGCATAAATGTCTCTTCCTCACCCATCTAATTCTCCCTGGTTTAAGAGGAAAGAGAAGGAATTCCAATGTCAATTTACCATTTGAATCTATGACAAGCTCTTTAAAATAAAAATTACATTATAAAGACAGCAAGTTTAGAACTCTTTCCTCTCCTCACAGGTGATTGCAACAAATAGACAAGGTTTAGGGTGGCAAGAGCTGTCTAAGAAATATGAAGAATTCCTTTTAAAAGTAAATAACAACACAACAAACCTGATAATCCACATTTCTGCAGCATTAAATTGAGACACTGAAAAAAGAAACACAGGGTGAGATTTGTCTCAATGCCCAGGTTGAGAAATAAAAGTTTTCAGCACATTTTCTAACAAA
>NW_020939040.1:43139-45353 GCF_003984885.1 Neopelma chrysocephalum
ATTCTTCCCTTGTTTCTGGCAAAGAATACCAGTGTAGCTGTCCTTTCACAGCAACACAAGTCATTCCCCCTTCTCTCACAGGAGAACTCCCTCTCTAAACCCAGGTAAGATGATGGAATTCCATTCTCCTTCCAAAAGTGCACCAATCTGCACCAAAAAACGGGGCAATTTTAAACTGTAAGCACTGAAATTCCATCAGATGCCTGTTTATGCCCCTAAAAGGGAGGCAGGGAATCACCAGAAGGCAGAATCTGGGTGTACAGATTCTTCAATTAACCTCCATGACACTGAATCATTTCAACAGCTGGCTCTACCCAGGGGTTTCTTCCCTTTAAATTCCTCTGGAGACCTGCAGGGAAGAGCTGGTTGAGCCTGGGACAGTGCCAGCAATATACCTCTTTTTTTGCAGCTCAGTATTAGCAGCATTCATCTCATCCAGGAGGTGCTCAGGAATTTGGTACCTCGGATTTCCTCGTGCTGCCACAAAGAATAAAAGGCTGGTTTGGCTTCAAATGTGGCTTGGCAAACAAGAAAACCAAGATGAAACATTACATTGAAAAAGCAATGATGTTCAGAATAGAGAAAATTCAACTGCAAGACGATACAAAGAACAAACAAATGATTTAATTTTCCCAATCAATCCTGAAGGGAAATTAATATAAATGCCACGAGCGACAACTTGCATTTGTTTTGGGTGTTCTGCTATTATTTGTGAAGCATATTTAAAAAACAATTAGTATCAGCTATAGCCAACTGGCCACTAATTTCATTTAACCCTTTTTTTCCAAGGGATCACTACAAGGAAAACTGGATCTTACAGTTCTTGGAAAGGACAGAAAAGCCCAACAGCTTGAAAAACTGGCACAGGACATCAAGATGAGCTTTGTGTACCTTCAGGAGGTCTTTTCAACTGGGATTTTCGGTAAAACAGCATGTAGGCACTCTCTTTACCCTGGAATTGTTTCTCAATATCCTTCTCCTTGATGGGCTGGACTTTGGAATCGTTGAGATCAAACCAGTGGCCACCAGCAGAGGTGGCCCTCGGCCTCGGGGGGTTCTTCTCTGAGTTCCAGGGGACACCATTGCTCTGAGGAGGGCTCTGCAAAGCTTGGCCTGGAGAATCCAGCTCCACCAGGAGCTCGTGGGCTTCCTTCAGGCCCACCTTGTTGGCATCAGGGCTCAGCTGGAACATCTGAGGGTGATGCTGCAAATACTGAGAGGAAACAAGGGCAGGATGAAGACACCGAGTTTGAAATGCAGCAGCTGCTCCCCTCGGGCCATCATCAAGCTGAGCCACAAACCCCACAAACCCCATCCCTTCCACCTTCATTCCATGGGCCTTCCTCAGCTATTTCCTCAGTGGAGACAGAAACAGGTGATTTTCTTACCACCTGACCTTTTATGTGACACCAAGCACCCTCAAACCCCTCCACAAATCTACAAAACCAAAGACAGAAATCAAACGACCCCCAACAAAAGAAGGAGAAAAACCCCCCTAAACCTGAACCTCAGTTCTAATCAAAGATCCCTTTGCTATTTCCGAAAGCTTAAAACAATTTACAGTTATTTCAAGAATACTGATCAAGGTGCTTTGGGAGAGACCCAGCACTTGGCTTTGGTAATATTTTCCAGAGCACATCAAGTTGGGAATGTTTGTTTAACACTGGGTTGCTCACAAATTGTTTCTATCCCTCTGCAAAAGGCTCACATCCAGATTTCACACCCACATTTCCATAATTATTGTGAAATTAGAGTAGAGCAGGTAGCTGCATTCAAAAAAAACATGGAATTCCCACATAGCTACAACACAAATGCTGAAGTATTTTCCTTCAAGTTTTATAAAACACAGTAACCAACAGGAAAACAAGATTTTCCTGGAGTATTCATTTCATGGACATGCTGGAACCAACCAAAATTCACCTTACAAACTTCTCCTTGCTAGTCCAAAGCTCCATATTTTCAATTATTATCCAAGTGACTCTTCAACAGGAATATAAATTATTATTATGAAGTTATCTCAACAGAAAACCCAAACTACCACCCATGTGAATACCTTTCTTAACGCTCCATATTGTTTTCTGTATTTCTTATTCCAGGACACCCCTTTTTTCTCCAATAATTTCTGCCCCAATTGATCCACAGGAATTTGCTTCGAGTCTTCCTGGAGAGAAACGAAAAACTGGGATAAACAAAGGCTCCAAAAGTCAAGGGATC
>NW_020939041.1:0-422 GCF_003984885.1 Neopelma chrysocephalum
GCCTCAATTTTTTCTTTCCAGCCTCAATTTTTTCTTTCCAGCCTCAAATTTTTTTTTCCAGCCTCAAATTTTTTTTCCAGCCTCAAATTTTTTTCCAGCCTCAATTTTTTTTCCAGCCTCAATTTTTTTTTTCCAGACTCAAATTTTTTTTCCAGACTCAAATTTTTTTTCCAGCCTCAAATTTTTTTTTCCAGACTCAAATTTTTTTTCCAGACTCAATTTTGCTTTCCAGCCTCAATTTTGCTTTCCAGCCTCAATTTTTTTTTTCCAGCCTCAAATTTTTTCTTTCCAGCCTCAAATTTTTTTTTCCAGCCTCAAATTTTTTTTCCAGCCTCAAATTTTTTTCCAGCCTCAATTTTTTTTCCAGCCTCAATTTTTTTTTTCCAGACTCAAATTTTTTTTCCAGACTCAAATTTTTTTTC
>NW_020939041.1:522-1434 GCF_003984885.1 Neopelma chrysocephalum
CTTTCCAGCCTCAATTCTTTGCTTTCCAGCCTCAATTCTTTGCTTTCCAGCCTCAATTCTTTGCTTTCCAGCCTCAATTCTTTGCTTTCCAGCCTCAATTTTTTGCTTTCCAGCCTCAATTTTTTGCTTTCCAGCCTCAAATTTTTTTTCCAGCCTCAATTTTTTAAGTTTTACTTGCTTCCCAGTGAATTCAGAGGAGCTCTGGACACTCAAACCTGCCCACTCTCACACACACAAAACCCTTCCAGGCTCAAAATCCAAGCAATAAGCCCCTTACATACCATACCTCTGCTAAAATCCCTTTTAGGACTGCCAGTGGATTCTCAGTTTCTTTGGAATTTTCAGCATCTCTTCCAGCCTTATCTTCAATCAGCTTTTCCTCTTCTTCCTGTGCAACAAAGAGATGAGACTCACAGATGCTGTTGTACCACACACAACTGGGTTTGATTATTCTGCAGTAAAATTAGAAGGAAATTCTGATTAATTATCCTTCTTAATTAGAAGGCACTCTGAGCCTCATAACATATTAATTAGTTTGGCTGCTCATTTACACTTTTCCTGGAAAATAAGGCCTGTAAAGCAAGGAAGGGAAAAAAAAAACCACCTTTAGGACTTACCTGTAGTTGCCAGTTTCCTAATTCATCCACATCTCTGATATAAACATGATAGTGTCCTCCATAGCAGCCACCTTTGTGTATAATAACAGAGAAGAGCTCATACATGTACTCTGAATCATCCATTTCAGGCTTTAAAAAGAGAAATAATAACAGTCACAAGGACACACATCAGTAAGTCTTGCACCCAAGGACAGTTTCACACCAGCAGAGATTTCTCAGGGTGTGTTTTTGCAGCTTGAAATGTGGTTTTTTTTTGGTGCTGGCAACACAGGGGAGGGTTGATATAAACCATGGA
>NW_020939042.1:0-40481 GCF_003984885.1 Neopelma chrysocephalum
GGCAGCCACAACTTTCTGGGCAAGCTTTGAAAGCAGCAGCAAGTTTTGGGAGCTCCAGCACCTGCTGAAGGGCAAAGCCTCCTCCTGGTTCTCTAAACCCCTTCTCTCCCTCCACTGTCCATACCTGGATTTCCAGCTCCTAATGCTGGTCCCAGTAACAGCCCTTCCCAGCTCCAATACATGGTGGTGATTCCCTGCCTTGTCCTCCTGTTAACGGCTGGAAAACTGTGCAGGCTGCAGGTGTGGCCTCAATAAACTCCCAAAGAATTCCTACTGCTTCCCTCCTGTGCAGCCAGCAGAGTCTCTGTGGGGCAGCTCCTAAAGCCTCAGGTTACTGCAAGTTAAACAGGAGTTTCCTACAGTGGGAAAGCCAGGAAGAGCAAAGGGATGCCATAAAAAGAGCAAAGCGATGCCACGTTGTTAATTCACTGCAATAAGATTATTTCAGGAAAACCATCACCGTGAAGAAAAAGCCCACTGTTTTTTTTTTCACCCCCACCAAGAAAAAACAACCTGGTTTTTCTTTCTTTCCAACACTCCCACAGGTCAAATTCCCAAACCCAGCCCCGCAGAGCTGGAAGTGCGACTATTTAAAGTCATTGAAGATGTGCCAGAAAACTAGAGAGGCCTTTTTCTCCCCCCACAACCGCAGGGTGAACCCATTCCTGGGCACAACTCCTGGCTGCTGTGGAATCAGGGAGGTGGCAGAGGGCTCCTCCCTGGTGCTGGGACACAGGATCCATCCTGGCCTGGCTTCCTGTGTGACCCAGGGGCTGTTTGCTCAGCTGGGTTTTGGAGGCAGCAGCAGCTCCTGCCAAACCTTGGTGAACTCAGAGGCTTTGGGGGAGAGAGAGACGGAGTCAGAAAAGCACTTTGGGCAAGATTCAAAGGCTGAGCTTGCCTTAGGTTGGGCTTGTGCTTTGCCACACACGTGGTGCAGGAAAACAGTGGGATTTGGGAGTTTAGTGGGAGTTTATGTTCCAGTTGTTTCATTAGGAACGGGGCTGGAGTGACAAACGTGCTGAACTCGTGACCTTCGCTTCCGAAGGGGCTCCACGAGCTGCTAAAAACAACACTCCCTGAATTCCCTCCCTCGCAGCAGCAGGTGTTTCATTACATACAGCACATAAACCACGGCATTCCGTGTTTTCTGGAGCCATCCATGTGTTCGTTATCCCGTAGGATGCAGGGATGAAAGCGCTGCGCTCCCACTGGGTTTCAAAGCCCTTCTCTGTCCTAACTCTGGTTTCCTACTCCTTGTGCTCCTTTCACAGGGAAGGCTTTTAATCCATGGCACTGGACTTCCCACATGGAACTGGGAAGTTTAAAGACAACCAGCTTCAACTCAGCAGCAGAGTTGGATCAGATCCAGCAGCTTCCCAGGATAAAGTCCCACTGCCTTGTTTTTCCCAAGTGCTCCAAACCTTCCCCACTTTCCTCCCCACCATCCATTATCCAACGCCTCAGCCAAGAAATAAGGAATTCATTCCAAGTACAACCATGTCAGAAGGGAGAAGACTCAAACCAGTCCATTATCTGAGGGTTGGGGTGTGAAAACCGGGAGAATGATTCCTTTTTGCTTTCCAAATGCCAAGTTTGGGAACATTTCCTACGGCATTCTCCTGGAAAAGCTGGCAGCCCATGGCTTGGACAGGTGGATCTTTGCTGGGTTAAGCCCTGGATTGGCTGGGGCCAGGGAACAAGGGACAGGAGGAGAGGGAACAGCCTCCAGCTGTGCCAGGGGAGGGTCAGGTCGGACATGAGGAGGGATTTCTCCATGGAAAGGGTGGTCAGGCACTGGAAGGGGCTGCCCAGGGAGGTTTGGAGTCCCCACCCCTGGAGGTGTCCAAGGATGTGGCACTCAGTGCTCTGGGCTGGGGGACAAGGGGGGCATCGGGCACAGGGGGGATCCATGGGCTGGGAAGGCTTTTCCAAGTAAAAATCCCTCAGTTCAGTAAAGAAGCAAACCAGAATTGTGCACTTTAGGTACAGAATATATCTTGATACAGATCTGTAAAAGCACAGATCTCTAACACACAGAGCCAGCCAACAATTTGAAATATTCTCCGCCAAAATACAGAGCTGCCTGAAAAGCTCAAGTGGCAATAAAACACCATGGAATGTTTGGGATCAATCAGGAAAACACCCTTAAAGTACAGTAGCAAATATTCCAAACTAATTCTAGCATCCCAGGAATTTCAGCATGTTCTTTGTGGAGTTGAATTCCTCAAAACTGACATGAAAAGGGCAACATATTGTCCCATCCAAAGTCAGCCACAGAATCCCAGGATCATTAAGGTTGGAAAAGACTTTTAGGGTCACCAGCCACTCTTTCTTCATTCTATTAACACTGCCAAGATCACAGAGTGGTTTGGGTTGGAAGGGACCTCAAAGACCATCCAGTTCCACCCAGGGACACCTTCCACTAGCCCAGGTTGCTCCAAGCTGTCCTTGAACACTTCCAGGGCTGGAGCAGCCACGATGCCAGGAATGATCAGCATGAACCCCTCAGGCTTTGCCAACTCTCACTAATTATAAGGAATTAAGAGGGAGACAAACCCATTACTGTGTGTCCCCAGACCTGCAGTTCCAGTTACGGGTTAAAATCCACGTGGGACAGCCTTGGAAATGCCCAGGAATTCTGGCAGGTGGTTTATTACAGACAAGGTGGGTGGCACGAGGCCCGAGATCTGCTCCCTCTGCACAACCACGGAACTGGATATCTCCAGCAAAAGGCCAGGAGCTGGATTAGCCCAAGCTGTTCCATTAGGCCCTAACACCTCAACCAACCCTCCTTTCCCAACACAATCCATAAATTATCCCCACGGAAAAGGCTGGATCACTTCTGGAGGCCCAACACGCCCCCCTTTCCTCCGTGTTTGTCACGAGGCGCCAAGAGCAATGTTTAGTTTGGATTCCCAGGAAAAGGCCTGCCTTTCCCACCCCCTCCATGCCAGCAGAACACGGGCACCTGAGCAACTGAAGAGCAGGAATTTTCTTTTTTAATCTTTTTTCATCAGTAGGGGGGAAATTACCAACGAGGTTCCAGAAACCACCAGAATTTCTAGAACCAGCCTTTCCTTACTTTTACAGCCACTCCTTTGTTCCCCTTTTTTTATTTAATTAACAGCTTTTTAAATATGCATCAAATTAGCCCAAACATCCATCAAGCACTTAATAGTTTCTACAGCCCCTTTTAACTCTATTATTGTGCCCCACTATGAAAACAGGTCCAAGTAATCAGAGTTTTATTGAGCTCCCCCATCCCCCCCCACCTCTTTCTACAGGACAGGGCAGAAACTTCATTTTGGACAAGTAATTTTGATCCATTCCATGCAAAACCAACACGGTGGGAGCTTTTTTTTTCCTGTATAAAATATGGTTTTGGATCATAAAGGCTGTTTTCTTTTCCTGCTTTTCACAGAGGCTGCATTTTCAGTAGATTGTAACTATCCACGAGGGAGCCCCGTAAGAAACTCTTTCACAGGAACAGAGGAAAACCAGTAACTGTGAAATCATTTGAAATGAGCAGGATGCTTTTCCTGCTGGTGCCAGGTATGGAGTTCAGTCCCAGGCCAAGGAGTTGGAGACACAATGTTCTTCACCACTGGATTTACCAGACTCAGTCTGAGCTGGAAGGCACCTCAGGAGAATAAAAGAATGGCTCTTTCGAGGGGGATTTTTAATTCTTCTTTCTTTTTTTTTTTTTTCCCTGGAAAGAAAAATTCATATTTGATCCCTCTAAAAAGAGCTGGACTTTGCACTGGACATGGACACCCAGCTCAGCCCCCAGAGCTGCTCTGCTTTCCCTCACACTCAGCCTGTGCTGGGGAGAAAAATCTTCCCCAAATCTCCCGTATTTGGGGCAGAATTCAACACACTAAGTGGAATCATGGAATTCCAGGCTGGTTTGGATTGGAAGGGACCTTAAAGCTCATCCCATTCCATCCCCTGCCATGGGCAGGGACACCTTCCACTAGCCCAGGGTGCTCCAACCTGGCCTTGGACATTTCCAGGGATGGGGTAGCCACAGCTTCCCTGGGAATTGCATCCCTCACCACCCTCTCAGCCAAGAATTCCTTCATAATATTCCATCTAACCCGCTGGCAGTGGGAAGCCATTCCCTCTTGTCCTGTCCCTCCATCCCTTGTCCCCAGTCCCTCTCCAGCTCTCCTGGAGCCCCTTTAGGCCCTGGAAGAGGCACTAAGGTCTCCCTGGAGGCTTCTCCTCTCCAGGCCACACATTCCCAGCTCTCCCAGCCTGGCTCCGTCCCTGTGAATCCAGTCTGACCACACACACACAGCCCAGGAGACAAATCCAGCTGGAATTAATCCCATTAACTGATGGCACATTGGGTGCCAGTCCTGCCCAGCCTTCCTTCCCTGTTCACCCCACTGGAACTCTGCATCCACCAGCTCCTCCTCTGGGAAAAAAACACCTTTTTCCCATTGGAAAAGAACTTGGAATAAACCTGGTCCCTGTGGTAACCAAGCTGTGAGCCCTGTGCTGTGTCCTGGGACACACTCCCCCTCTCCCAGGGATGGAACCACTGCATTCCCACTTCTATCCCTCCCTTCTGGGAACACTTCCATCCGCTGCCTCATTTGGATTTATACTGGACCCACAGGAGAGAAATTCCATGTTTTTGTGTGCAAAGGAGCCAGGACTCCAGGATTATCCCAAATCCTGCCCCTGTGTTGTAACACCACTGCTTGGTGACCACATTATTTACCCTGGGACACCCCAGGATGGTGTGGTTTGACTGGGAAACCTCTCCCAAATTCTGGGATATCTGAATCCCAATTAACAGCATTGGCTGGAGGGGACACCCCTGTGCTGCAGTTGAGGGATTAATTTAAAAATCACTGACCTGCAGAGCTTTAAACAACCAGAATCAGCAATAACTATTCCTTCTAAGCCTCAAAGTGCCCAAGGTATCCCAATTTAATTAATTAAACTAATATTAAAAAATAAAAAGCTATTTAATAGCACTTGTTCCTCATAGAAATCTCCAAGCTCCTGCTTTCCCAAAGCCCTTTTGGTTGGGCAAAAGTGGGAATTCTGGGATTTAAAGCTATTTAATAACCTGCCTCCATTTTTCCCACCCCTCAAATAAAAGGAGTGGAATCCAAAATGGAACATCTGTTTCTTTCCCTGCTTAACATGAGGGGCTCAGATTCTAAACAAATCCATGGAGGAAGTTTTCTTAGGAATTTTTAGGCTCAACACAGCTAAAATCTTGTGTATTCCAGACTGACCTCTTGGTTTGACCTGAAAATTGTGGCTATTATTTTAAGTTGCTGCACATGCAGGACCCAGTTGATGAAATTCCCAGTTTTCTTTCCTTTTCCCTTCTTTTTCTTTCATTAAAACTCCTCAAAAAGCAAGTGCATGTTTGGGAAACACAGCCCAGAAAAGGTTTGGGAGGAATGCTTTGACCATAAATAAATATTCCTCAGCAAGGAGCAGCTGGAAGGTGGGAAATACTCCTGAGATGTTGGATTAAGGATTAATTCACCAACTTCACCTCATTTCTAGTGGATTAATCCCCAATAAATCAGTGGATCTATTGATCCTTTTCTTTGTCTGAATAAATAAATACTTTAACAAATATTAACAATAAATATTATCTAGATTATTTATTATATATAATAAATACATTTCATTGTATATTATATAATATTTATTCATAAGAATTATTAAAATATTTGCTAAAATATTTTAATATTTATTATTCTTTAATAAAGTATTACCCAAAGTTCCAGCACTCACAGCCCTATTTTTTATTCCCTCTATTTTCCCAGCTGGCAGAAGGACAAAGCTTTAATGAATATAAGTGGGAAAATACTCCATTTATTTTACTTATATTAATAAAATGAGGGAAGATGAACATCCTATTGACAGACACAGGGACATCCATCCTTTCATCACATGGAATTTCCCAAAGCACGTTTTCTTTCCAATTTTCCCTGGATTTTTGGTTACCTTATCCCAAAAACCCAGCAGTCTGAGCCCCTTTTCCTCTCCAATGCAGGCCACACTTTGGAATTCAGCTGCATACTGATGGAGGAGATATTTCTCCTGGAGATTTTGATGGAAAACCAATTAAAGAGCCGGAAGTCTGGGGAGAACTGGGCAATTCCCAGATCTGGCACCAAATCCAGGGCCATGAACACAGAGTTCAAGCCCATCCCTGAATTCCCACCTCCCACTTGGCAGCAATGAACCTCTTGGAATTCCTCTTCCTTTTTAATGACTTTTGCTGCCTCTCTTTTCCAGAGAGATTCCACAGAGCAGTGGATTCCTCCCAGATTTGCTGCTCTGCAGCCTTGCCCTGGCCTCCTCATGAGGGACATCCCTCAGGGATGAGACATTCCCAGGATTCTGGGCTGACATGACTGCAGGAAAACTACACATCTCCCTGGATCACCTCTTCAGGGAAACCACTACTCTTTGGATCAGGAATCCAGGAAAACTACACTTCTCCCTGGATCAGGATTTCAGGAAAATTGCACTTCTCCCTGGATCATCTTTTCATGAAAACTATACTTGTCCCTGGATTATGACTCTAGGAAAACTACATTTTTCCCTGGATCATCATTTCAGGAAAACTACACTTCTCCCCCGATCATGACTCCAGGAAAACTTCTCATCTCTCTGGATCAGGACTCCAGGAAAACTACACTTTTCCCTGGATCAGGACTCCAGGAAAACTACACTTCTCTCAGGACAAGGATTTCAAGAAAATTATACTTTTCCCTGGATCACCTTTCCAGGAAAACTACATCATCTCTTCAGGAAATCTACATTTCTCTCTGTTTCAGGAAAACAACATTTCTCCCTGGATTATGACTCCAGGAAAACTACACTTTTCCCTGGATCATCATTTCAGGAAAACTACACTTCTCCCTGGACCATCTTTTCAGGAAAACTCCTGATCTCTCTGGATCATGACTTGAGGAAAAACTACACTTCTCCCTGGATCAGGACTCCAGGAAAACTACACTTCTCTCAGGACAAGGATTTCAAGAAAATTATACTTTTCCCTGGATCACCTTTCCAGGAAAACTACACTTCTCCTTAGATCATCTTTTCAGGAAATCTACATTCCTCTCTATTTCAGGAAAACAACACTTCTCCCTGGATTATGACTCCAGGAAAACTACACTTTTCCCTGGATCAGGACTCCAGGAAAACTACACTTCTCCTTAGATCATCTTTTCAGGAAAACTCCTGATCTCTCTGGATCACAACTTGAGGAAAACTACACTTCTCTCTGGATCAGGACTCCAGGAAAACTTCTCATCTCCCTGGATCAGGACTCCAGGAAAACTACACTTTTCCCTGGATCAGGACTGCAGGAAAACTACACTTCTCCCTGGATCATCTTTTCAGGAAAACTCCTGATCTCTCTGGATCATGACTTGAGGAAAACTACACTCCTCCCTGGATCATCTTTTCAGGAAAACTCCTGATCTCCCTGGATCAGGACTTGAGGAAAACTACACTTCTCTCTGGATCAGGACTCCAGGAAAACTACACTTTTCCTTGGATCAAGATTTGAGGCAAACTACATCTTTCTGTGGATCATCATTTCAGGCAAACGACCCCTCTCCCTGGATCCCAAAGCCCTCAACAGCATCACTGGAAAAGCAGGAGCAGCCCTGGCTGCTGGGAAAGGCCACCCGACGATATTCCAGGGCCTCGGGCAGGTTGTCAGTGCTGCAGTGGGAAGTCAGCAGGATTTTTCCAGCCCGAGCTGACACAGCTCAGGGCTCAAAAGGTGCCACAAACCCCAAGCAGAGACTGAATGGATGTTGGAGAGGCTCCAAGCGAGCCGGGAACGCCCTGGATATCGGAGAAGGGACAATTGGCCTTTGCAAACATTTGGAGGGGTTCAAAGGGCTTTTGTCTTTAGGGTGTTCTCTTCATCTGAGAGAAAAACCATCCAGAAAACGGAGCACAAACAGCAGGGGAAGCTTCCCGAGCTGGAAATCCATGGGGTTGTGTCAATCCTGCCCTGTTATCCCGTTCTGTGCCCTGACAGGACACACTAAACAGCACAGAGGGACAGTGTGACCTGAACCGCTAATGCTGCTCCCAAACTTAGGCTGGAGTGATGATCCAACAGCACCACCTAGTCAGAAATCCAGGAATAGAACAGCTTGGCTTGTTCTCCATGGCTCAGGAATGAGCTGAAGCATCAACAGAGCACAATCCACTTTGAACCCTGTTTTGTTTCCAGGGAAATTTCCCCCTCAAGCTCCTGCCAAACAGCCAAGGGCGTCTCAGTGATCCCAGAGCTGCACATTTCTAAGGAATGGGGTGTGATCCAGCAAGGTGGATAAAGATGGGTAATTCCTAATGGATTTATGAGCAGGAATCTAAAGGTGTTTTCCTGTTTTTAGAAGGATTTGGTTCACAGAATCATCACAGATGGATTTGGGTTGGAAGGACCTTAAAACTCATCTCATCCCACCCCCTGCCATGGGCAGGGACACCTTCCACTAGCCCAGGTTGCTCCAACCTGGCCTTGGACACTTCCAGGGATGGGGCAGCCACAGCTTCCCTGGGAATTCCATCCCAGCCCCTCCCCACCCTCCCAGGGAAGGATTTCTTCCCAATATCCCATCCAAACCTCCCTGGGTTCATAAACCACGGCCCTTGGGACGAGAAATTCCTTCCAGGCAAGCAGGCCTGGGGCTGCCCAGCCAATCCCAAACTCCAGGGAGGAAGATACATCCCCCAAGAGCTGGATCTGCCATCCCAACTTTTTCTTTTGGGAAAGCTGAAAGAGGCAGAGAAGTGGTCAAGGCTCCAAGAGCCACCACGGATTTCAGGGAGCTCTGGGAAAAGCTGCAGCATTTCAAACACTCCAGATCATTCCTGACAAAGAACATTGAGAGTGAAAACCTCCAAGGCTGAATGAAGACTAAAAGAAATGAGGAGATGGGGAATGGAAGATGGAGGAGTTCACGAAATGCACTCATTTTCCCAAAAAAAACCCGCCTAATTTTGTAAGAGATTTGTGGAACTCACTGTATCCCCTCAGTGCCTCCTCACCAGTGCATCCAACCAGAGTTGGAGACTTCCCACAGGGCCAAGGGATCACAAAAGTCCACCTAAAAACTTTGCAAGGTTGAAAAAGCAAAAGCTCTCCAGTTGTAACAGGAAGACACTTAAATCAGGGGGGTTCAACCTTCTGTGAGCACTCACAAGTCCTTTTTAGATCTTTTATAAGGGAGTAAAACAACAAAAAAGACCCAAACAAAACCCAGCAAACCCAAAAACCAATTTCCCTTTCACAACTACTGACTGGGGAGAAAAAAATCACAGCAGCAGACAGAGGAAAAGCTTGGTCAGAAATGGGAAAAAAAACATATTTAAGGCAAAGAAAAAGGTCATGATTACAATCTTTAGTCTCAGATTTCCTAGCAGGCCATTCCCATCTTACCCTGTCTGTTGTCTGGGATGATTTCTGTGACGCCTCATAATCCTTCTTGGTTTCCAGGATTCTTTTTACCAGCCCACCTGTTGAACAGACCAGATATTCCTCAACATTGCTTGGCACTGAACTTGTTTCAAACATTAAAATCAAACCCGACTGCTTCCATTTTTTTAAATGCAAATAGTTTTTAGGGCCAGAGGAACAGCATTTTATTGTGTATTTTAAATACTGAGATCCAATGTATTTGTTAGTTCCATTTTTTCCTCCAAAGCTTTTCTAGAGGTGGCCCTGAGGGCCAATCCCATCTCAGAGCTGACAAGCTGTACCTGACACTTGAGGAGAAGTTCATTTATGAGCTTTCTGCAGGATTTTCAATCCTGCTGACACCGGAGATGCACAGAAATCTGTGCTCAACACCAGCTGTAAATCCAGCTGCAGGACAAGCTCGGAGAAATCCCTGCCAACGTTGCAAACTCCTGCTCTCAGGAGGTGTTTTACTGCTTTATTCAGCATTGGAAGTGTTCAGCACTTGCTTTAAACCAAGTTGTTTATATCTATATAGAAATAAAATGTTTATATTTATAACTATAAATATAAATAATAATACATAAATATATACTTTAATATATATATTAAGTGTGGGTAGAGCCCTTCCCAAACCTTCGTTCGCAAAGCCCGGCCATGATGATGATGATGATGATATAAAAATATATATAAAAGCAAACATACCATGCTTCTGATCATCAACCAGCTCAACTTCAGGCTCCTGAACAGGCAGGAAGAGAGATTTAGTTGGAAAAAGTTGGTGTGGCTGTACAATTATTACAGTTATTCAAAAATACTCAGCTGGAAGCTGCTTAAGTCCATTCCAGAATCCCAGACTGGTTTGGGTTGGAAGGACCTTAAAGTTCATCTCATTCCACCCCTGCCATGGGCAGGGACACCTTTCCCTGGCTGCTCCAACCTGGCCTTGGACATTTCCAGGGATGGGGCAGCCACAGCTCCTCTGGGAATTCCATCCCAGCCCCTCCCCACCCTCACAGTCAAGAATTCCTTCCCAATATCCTGTTTGTCAGTAGGAAGCCATTCCCCCTTGTCCTGTCCCTCCATCCCTTGTCCCCAGTCCCTCTCCAGCTCTCCTGGAGCCCCTTTAAGCCCTGGAAGGAGCTCTCAGGTCTCCCTGGAGCCTCCTCTCCACCAAGCTGAACATTCCAAACAAAACAGGGAAAAATGTTCTGTAATGTGCCCCATGACCAAACCTTTCTCATGTGTGGCAGAGGCCCTGCTGCCTCCACCACAAACTGCTCGTCCTCCTCCTCCTCAGGACCCTGCTGGTCCAGGATCACGGTTGGGGCGCTTTTGGCGCTGCCGCTCCTGCAGGAGACATGAGGAAAAGTGGGAATCTTCAGGAGGTCTGCCCAGACCAAAACTAAATAAGCAACTAAAACTAAATAAGCAACTGAAACTAAATAAGCAACTGAAACTAAATAAGCAACTGAAACTAAATAAGCAACTGAAAGCCAATTACAACCACTGAGGTCGGAAAAGCCCTTCAAGGTCACAGAGTGTGGGCGACCCCCCTTCACCCCAAGCGGAGTTTCCATGAGCAGTGGGGTGACCCCCCAGAGCTGGGGAGGCACAGCAAGCAGAGCTGAGGAACAGCTGTTTCCAGAGCCCACATTCCCACCTTTCTGGGATCAGGGGCTCTGTGCTCTCCTGCCTTCTCACTCGGGGAGGGGCCGGCCTGGCACTGCCGGGGCGCGGGATCCGCCTGGAACGACAGCAGGAAAAGGGTTTGCACGGGAGACACACCAACAAAGGAATCAGCTGGGGATCCACAGCCCAGCTCATCTCACCCACACCCCCCTCCTGATGTTCTTCTCAAACATCCCTCCTTTTAATAAAATTACATCCCAAACTTCCCAAAATCAAGAACAGGATGAAGGATAAACCCCACACCTTTGGCTGGGCTGAGGGGGCACATCGGGAGGTGCTTCCCCACCTTCAGGCTTTTCAGGAGCCACGTTCTCCACTTCTCTTCCTGTCAGATAAAACAACAGAACACGGTGGCTTGGCTGGCAAGGAAAAGCTGATTTTTCCTCCTGACAGTATTTTGAATTGTATCAGAGCTCATGGAACACAGCAGTGCCAAGCTGCTTCAATTAGAAATAAAGTCCTATATAAAGTTAAAAGATCTTGGGGGCTTGCCAGTTTTTAACCAAGCACAATTCAAAAGGGATACTGAAATATTAAAATTAAAAAAAAAAAAATTAAATTTTTAAAAAATTTTAGACTTCTTAACTGAAAAATTAAAATTTAAAAACATTTTGAAGATTTTTAAAAAAATTTTAGACTTACTTAACTGAAAAGTTAAATTTCTTCGGTTTTATATGTTTCCCTCAGCTGTGAAAATACAATGGCCTCACTCAATTTTTCCAAAGGATTCTAGGATTTGAGGATTTCTTCTGCAATCCCCCCCCTAGTCCAGATATTTAATACTCATAAGGAGAAGGAGGAAGGAAAAAATCACATACTGGCATTCCCAAAATGGAAAACCGACCCTGTATTAACATGGCTGTTCAAGAACTCCCTGGAATAGATTTCAAAAAATTCCCAACAGGTTTTTATTTTCAAGTGAGAACCCATAAAGTGTTTATAAACTCTTTAATTCTGTTTTTTTTTTTAACACAAAGCACTTTCATAGATGGTTTTTGGTGTTAAATAGAAACTACTTGGATAAAGTTACTCGAAGCACTTAAACACAACTCACTCATGTTTTGGTACAGTTTAAAAATTCTTAAATCCATCAAATAAAGGGAGGAAAAAAGCATTACAGAAGTGCTTTATTTATCAAAAAGCCCTTTTTAATAGTAGAAGTTTTTAACTATGTTTGATGCTGGTCTTTTGTCCCTGGGATGTCACGGGGAAAATCATCTGGAAATAACAAATACAGTGATTTTTTTAGATAAATTCAGAAATTCTTTAATCATCATCTGACAAAAGAACTCCATCCAGAACTTGGCAACTATTACCAGGGTCAGGAGAAGAGGAAATAAATCATGGTTTTATATCACAGAATCACAGGATGGTTTGGGTTGGAAGGGACCTTAAAGGTCCTGAACCTAAAAAATTAAGGTTCACTAATGCATTGTTGTTCCACTGCCTCATGGAATAAAGCTGAAAATAAAGAATAGTCAACACAATAAAGGTTGGACTTGATGCTCTTGGAGGTGTTTTCCAACCTTATTTATTCTATGATCCTGAATATTTGGTTCTTCTACCACCTGAGGATCCAACCCAGATCAATAATGAACCTCCAAGTACTCCTCTTATATCCATTCAAAATATAAATAAAGGGACATAAATCATAAATAAATCAAATATACAGAAATATTCCAGCACAGACACATTCCAGTGGACAGGGCAGTTCCAACTGATGCCAAAGAATCCATGTGGAAGTTCTCCCAGTTGTGGAAGGTCCCACAAATGTCTTGGCCATCCTTCTCTCCTTCCTCAGACTGACACAGGAGGGCTGGGAAACACCCTTTGTGCTCTCCCACATCCCACATCTCTGGGATCACCTTTCCCAACTAAGCCAAGCATCTGGATCTGGAGAAAACAAAAACGTAGCTTTTTTCCTTCAACCTCAGCTCTTCTTCCTACATTTTGCTTTTCCAGGGCTCCGAGGAGCCGGATACAAATATCATCCACAATCCACATCTTTGGGAGCTCGGGGAAAAAAGAGGGAGAAATCAGAACACAGAGGTGGAATTTTCCCCTGGAATCCTGTAAAATGCCAACACTGAGGCTCCCAAACCTGTCCAAAAAGACCATGTGCACTGACTGAGTTCCTACAGAGGGAATCCCAAGGGACTGAGGTGCAGCATCTTCCTTGGGATGTGGCCTCTTGGAAAACTTGCCAAAGAACAGGAAAGAGAAAATAAAAGTAATTGTTTTATCAAGGAGTGTACTTTTTTCAAACCAGCTGTGATTCAAACACAAGGCAGAGGTTGGATGAAGTGTAAATCCCCCTCGTCTCATCTTTTACCTGCATGGATTTGATCCCAAAGCCCCCAGGTCAGACTTCCCACGGCAGTGGAATTTTCCCCTGCCCTACCTTTGTGTTTTCCTGCAGCTGCTGGTTCAGTTCTCTCCTGCAGTTCAGCTCCACCATCCTGGGCAATCCCACTCCTGGTGTCCACAGCTCCTGGAACAAAGCAGTTGATGGCCAAATGAAACCACAGAGCCAGGAAAAAAGGCAAAAGGAAAGGCCCTGCTAAATCCCTGTTTAAGGGCTGAGGGAACTCCTGATGTTCCTGCAAATTCATGGCAACTCCTTCCATTCCAAACAATTTACAGATATTATTTATTAGCCTGGTCAAACAATACAACAATAAGAGCATTTGATTACTACCAACTATCCTTAATTAATTCCCTAAGTTACAGGGGGATGCTGGTGACAAAAGCAAAGTATCACACAGTGGAAAAAAAGCTGAAATATTCAGTATAAATTTGATTTTTAACTGGAGAAGAGACATTCCCTCCTTGATTTCCAGTGAATATTAGATAATATAGAAAGTCCTGATCATCATTACCACTGTGCAAGAAGCATCAGCCTCCAGAAGTTTTTCCTACCCTCTGGATTCCTTCCTGGAATATCCTGAGCTCTGCTTACCTATTGCAGCTCCCCCAAAAAAGGGGTAATTACCCAAAATATTTATGGCTCTGGCAAAACTCCAATTTTGAGTGTCCCACCCCAGGAAAAGAGGAGGATTTTCAATTATCTACCTCAAAGCCTGGATTTCATCAGTCAGGAAAAGTGGATTCTGATTTTAAGGGACAATCCCATAAATGGGGAGTGTGTGTGTCTGGTCACTGCAGTTCTGTGCCAGGTCAGGCTCTAAAACAAAGATTCCAATCTTGGGAAATAAAAGAAGTTATAGGATCACCCAAGGATCACTAAGAAATAAAATAAGACTCTATTTCATGGAATCCAGATGGTAATTTTTTTAACTGCAAAATTATTAAAACCTCCCAGCACTTGAGACGTGATGTCATAATTTCAATTTCCCAGCACCAACTTGGATTAAGCTCCTAAATTAACAAGGATCCAAAGTGCCAGGGCTTTTCCAAGATATTTGAGGTGCCCAAACATTGGGTATTGTCCTGAAATCAGGACCGAGAGACCTTCAGGATTTTGGACAAGGAAACCTAAAACAAAACCCCTAAAACAAGAAAATGTGGGGTTTGGGGAAGATTCAGCAACACTCAGCTCTTTGTACTAATTAATAACAGTGACACGGGCAGATGAAGGGGATGAAGATCTTCCTTAGTCTAAAAAGCACCAGTTTTTAACCAGAATTGGCTATTTTTCAACAGGAATCAATAACAGGGGGCATTTTATCTCCTGAGCAGAGACATTAAAGTGATTTCTGGACTTCTGGGGTAAAACTAAAACATCATCAAGCACTGAAGGAAAATTAGAATCCACCAGGTCACTGAAATAAAAGGTGGGGGGGAGGCATTTATTTAAAATTGATTTCTTTCTTTATTTTATTCGGTAGAAATGAGGTCTGGGGACCAGCCAGTTTTATTCCTTATCCTCGTGTTTCTCCAGGCTCTTCCTCTTGGTTTCCCATACAAAGCTTGGATTCTTTTCTTCCTGATGTGTAAGCATTAACCACTTGGAATATTCAGAAGATAATCTAGTTCCATATATTAAATATTTAATGTATTTCTATACAAAAGCTGGCGAAATAACCAGTGGGACCGAAGGACCTCGACAGATAAATAATGAGATTATTTGGAAAGCCTGGTTTAATGTCCATTAAACTCAGTTCAAACCACTTGAAGATTAAAAACTTCACTTAAAGCTTGTCTGGAGAGACAAGAATGCAGGTGTGAGATGGTTCCTGCTGGTTGTCCCAGCTGTTAAACAGCTCCAGGGAACAAAACCAGAGGTTTCCATTCAAAAGCACTACAATCCATACCCGGCTCATCTTCCCTGCTCCAACTCCCACCACAAGGTTCCACCTGGAATATTTTAAGTGTCCCAAGCTATGGAAATCACTCACAAAGCTTTGGCTTGCCTTGAATTCCTCCAACTGGCTTTTCAACTCAAGGAAACCCAGGAAGTGGAACACAAATATGGAACAAACATCCCGGGAAATTCCATTTTTGCACCGGCAAAAAGTTCATCTCTGGGAATCCCAGAAGCACCGAGGTTGGAAAAGCCCTCCAAGATCATCAAGTCCAACCTCTGGCCTTGCCTATTTTGTTTAGTTGTTTGGTGGGGTTTTTTTAACAAATATTATCTTTTCATTTATGACCCCAAGAATTCCTAAAGAGCAAAGAGCAAGATTTCAGATCCTTAAGAAATGACTGAATGATTCAGAAAAGAAGTGAAGTTTGGGTTCCCTGTGTATATTTTGGAAGAGCACTCTCCCCAGATATCAATGACTGATTAAAGTTACAAATTTAGAGTTCATAGCTGTAGGATTCTTACACAGAAAAGCACATTTTGCCTCACAAACCCCTTTCATCTTCTAAAAGAACCTCACATAACATATCCTAAGCCTTACTAAAGCACTGTGCTTTTACAAATTTTAAATTTACAAATGTTAAATAAGCCAGGAACAGTTGCAGACAAGTCAAAAAGTCCATTTAGAGAGAACACAATAATTACCAAGAGAAGAGAATTCATCCCTGCATGAGAAATGTGAGCAAACTGAACCCAATTTCACTTTTTCTGGACCAAATCCAGGCAGGAAAATTGCCTCTTGGATTCATAAATGCAGGCTGGGAGTATAAACCGAGGCCTGACAATAATAAACAAGGATATTTCAGTATTTCTGCTGTTCCTATTCACTAACCCTCCAGCACATTGAATAGAAATAATAATATCCTCCCTCTGGTTACCTTCTCCTCCGGGTTTGGAGCGTTGCCTCGATCCTTTAGTTGAAGGCTGCCTTGATATCCCTGCAGGACTTTCACTCTGGAAAAGAAACTCCAGAAATTTATACAACTGTAGATCTAAAAATCCTATAATCATATCTAAAATTTACTTACACGTGTTGCTTTTTCACCTGTATTTCTTATGCATCGAAAATATTCTCTTCAGAACTGACCCACACATTTTGAGGGTGTTTCCCTCAAAGTCTGCAGGTTTTTTTCCTGGATATCCCAGGTCAGATTTCCTTAGTGTAAAAAAATGTAAATGAGGAGTATCCAACCCTGTGGAAGTTGTGGAGCACCTGTGATGCCACTGCTGGTCTTGGGATCTGATTTTTGGCTCCTAAAAGGACTAAAATGCTTCCAATCCCCTCATAACCTGCCGGGAAGTCTTTTAAATTTCATTCCAAAACAGAAGCAAGGATTAAACAATTGTCCTACTGGGCTTCCATAGTCTATCACTCAAATGGCAACTTCCTTGGATAAAGATCCTGGACAAACTAAGGGGGTGCTGCCAGAAAGTCCAGCAGACAATGGATGATCTGAAGGTGCAGCTGGTCCAGGAGGGAGGGGGAGAGTTCCCAAGGGGAAAAGATGAAACTTGGAGGAAACTTCAGGATGTTTCTGAGGACCCTGACCTTGGTCTGGAGGCGGAGAGGCCAGGAAATGAAAACAGGGAAGCACCCACTGGAATGATCCTGTTCTCCCTGGATGCAGCTGGCCCTGCCTCAATCCGGGAACACCTGACTGACAATTCCTTCTGCACCTGGCAATGCTCCTCGGAAAGGAGCAAGGCTGCACGTTGGGAAAAAGACATGCAAAAGCAGCAGTCCCTTTGGAATGAGATGCCAGCATTCCCAGGGGATTTGCCGCTCGCTCTGCCTGGAGCCAAAGGAATCCAGAGGAGGTGGAAAGGAGGGTTCCTGCCAGCCCAAGGAAACTCCTGGGAATGGGAGCAGGGGGATAAGGAGACAGCCCATCCCCTTACACCCATCTTGGCTCCCACAAGGGGATCCTGCTTCCATGTGGACCAGAGCATGGAGCCAGTGGTGGGATCTGGCCCTCACTGCACACAATAAACCAGGAGCTTCCAACAAGTTTCCAACACGGACGGGGCTTGGAGCAACCTGGGCTAGTGGAAGGTGTCCCAGCCCATGGCAGGGGGGTGGAACCAGGGGGTCTTTAAGGTCCCTTCCACTCAAAGCACCCTGGGATTGTATGATTCCACGATTCATGCTTCCAACAACTTCCCTGCCCTTATCCCTAACTCCGTGATTTCTTTGGCAAAGGAAGCAATGATCTCTGAACACACCAAGGTGAAGTTTTGGGTGATTTGTAGAATTCCACTTTACATTTCCGGGCTTTCTATCCCAATAATCTCTGCCCCCTATCCAAAATCCTGAAATATGTTTAGCACCTCACAGGATTTCCTTCCTCATGTGCTTTTTGGGGGGAGTTTGTGTGAACTAATAGTCCCTGAGGTTTGCACCCAAGATTTATTCCAGCCCCGTTGATAATCACAGTCCTTAAGGTTGGAAAAGACCTCCAAGATCATCCTGTCCAACCTTCCATGTCCATGTGTTTGACCTAAAAATGAGGGTTACAAATTCTTCCAGTGTTATGCCAACATTAACTCTGGAAGTTCCACCGACCTGCAGGAGAAAACTGTCAAATCCCACCATCAATTTTCCAGAACATCTTGCACACAGGACAATGGCCCATCCATGGCATAATGGATAAGGACACAACAAGATGCTCCGGGTTGGAAAGGACCTTCAAGCTCATCTCATTCCACCCCCTGCCACCTTCCACGAGAAGGTTCCTCCTCTTGAGGAAATACAAGGAAAACCAGACAGAATTCCAGACCCCTCAGCTAACGTTGAAGTGGTTCATCTTCATTATCCTTAATTACTTTCCCAAGCCTTTGCAAGGAGGAAAAGTGAAGCCCATCTGGCACATTCCAGCTCCAGCAGCTCCTGGGTGATGTCATTATTAGCACAGGGAGTTGGGAAGAGGCGCTGAGGCTTCTGGAAAAGTGGATTTAGTTTATTGATGGGGCTACACACACTGGTTTTGCAGAGCCACTGGCAGCAGGTGCAGGGTAAAAGCTGACATTTCCTCAAAAAAAAAAAACCAAAATCCCACAATATTTATGATTTGGGGCTTTCCAAAGGGAGAGAAAAGAGGTCGTTCCCCTTCTTAGGGATTCACAGGCTTTGAAAAGCAGCCACTGGAGCCATTAAAGGGAAATCTTACACTCCATCCTGGAAAAAACACATTCTATGGAATTCTTGATGGATGGATGCTTCCCATTTTTGAGTGATTATGGAGAGGATCCAGCAAACCATCCATTCTGCTGCTCTGGCCTCATTATTAACCTTTAAATAGGTTGAATTTCGCTTTAAAATGTAAGAAAACAAGTTTTTCTGATGTTTCAGAACTCATTAGATAATTCCCCCCTCCAATTCATCAGCTCCACTGATAAGCAGATAATAATAATTAAGAATAAACAAATAATAAAAAATATGAATTGTGTGAACTGAAATTTAATTCAACCAGCCCTCAAAAATACTTTTTTTTCTACTTAGATCCACAGGGCCGGGAGGTGTATTTGCATTTCTACCATAAATATCGTGTGCAAGGATAATTTTACATAAATTAAACATACACAAGGGGAGATCTTGACTTGCTAAGGCCAACTGAAGTGCTGTGGTGAGGAGACTCAGCAGGAGAATATCAATCAATTCTCAGTTGTGAAGCCTCACAAGGTGATGTTCATCTGCACATGAACGCTTTGCAAACACAGAATGATTAGGAAAATCCCTCTTTTTGAAGCCTAAGTTGAAATGATGGCTTTCTAACACACTGACACCAAAAAGAGAGGGTCATTCCCAGCAGATTTCCATGGAATGATTCTCTCTGCTGGCTTTTTTTCGTTCCATAGTTTGTTGTAACATCCAATTAAGCTCCGACAGAAAGAGAAGTTGGTCAGAGCTGATTCAAGGGACCATTTCCAGAGCACTGTGCTTTGCAGGGCATCAATAAAACCCATTTTCCAAGTGGCCAAAAGTGACAGGATATTACAGAAAGCTTTAGCCAAGAGTTTCAGCAGCCACAGGAAACATGGAGGAGCCTTTTCCAAGGTGTTTGGCCCCAGGGATAAATGACAAACCTGCTCTGTTCCACTTCCAGCCCAACAGCACCATGTGCTCCATGACCTCCAGCACCTTCTGTGCAAAGATAAAGTGATCCTGATTATTTAGAAGGTCAAACAAAAGCCATTTTAAATATGATTTTTTTTTTTTACCTGAGGTGGACTGAGAGAGAACAGAACAACCCAACCCTGATCCCAAACTGTGGAATGCAAGAGCCAGCCTTGAGGCAGCTTCTGATTGCCATGTGTTGCCCAAATGTCTCTTAATTCCTACTTATCCTTGCTTTCTTCTAGCTCCAGAAAATTAGAGATACCCCTGGGATGACTATTGCACAACACACAGAGTTGCTTTAGTGACAGAAAAATACACTGAAATTTAAAAAAATAATAAAGTCAACCTGTCAAAATTTACGTAGATTTTAAAGCTTGGATAATTAGCAACAAGAGGAATTAAGACTTGCACGAATATGCAGAGAATCTTATTAAGATCCTTAATTTTATAGGAGCAAAGCCAGGAGCTAAACTTTGAAGGCTTTGCTGTACATGTAGAATATGAATTAAAAAAAGCTGAATTGATTCGTTTTCTAAAGGAAACACAGAGAAAAGGTAAAAAGGTTCATCCTCAGGGCAAAAAAGAGGGGTTGCCTCCAATTGTTTCCCTTCTCTTATAGTGAATATATAAATTGTATAACCCTATATATAAAACACAGCTGATGATTGATGCTGAGGATTTATTAATTCTGCAGCAGAGACTGCAAAATCCGAGTCAATATTTGCCATGTGCCCAGGGGGAACTTGTTTCCCTTCCTTTGAATCCATTTGTTTCCCTGCCACGTGACTTCAATGGAGCTACAGTGGTGAAAAGAGGGCAAATCCCCACAAATAAAGGCATTACCTTGCTGTGGATTCTAATTATTTCATGCTGGAATTTCCTCTGTTGCACTCTGTGCAACTATCACAGCTCGAAAAATTCACTGGGTACATTTTAATCTCATTTTCCTCTTCCACAACCTTAAACATGAGGAACCTTTCGTCCTGCCCTGGTTTAAAGGGTGTGTTTTCATTACCTAAATAACAATAAATCAGCAGCCTCTGCTCTTACACAAGCAAACAGGGGCAAAAATGTCCTCTAGATCTCAGGGAATAAAACCCACTTCCAAGCCTTGGAATCCCTCCCAAAAGCACTTAAGAAGGGAAATGAAACCTGCCTGCCCCCGTGTAGGATTGTGGTGCCCAAGAGCACGACGAGAGCTTGGGACGAGGCTCAGAATTTCCATTAGAGCCCCAGTTTGCAGGAAGTTTAACTTGGCCAGGAATATTTAGCTTGGGGCTAAAAAAAAAAAAACCTTCTTTTATAAGCTCTGCCTTCAAGTGCCAGCAACTTAAAAAGTTTGCTTGGATTTCAGTCCAGGAGGAGCTCTAAATTCGTCACCCGGTGATGTCAGCGGGCCCAGAGACTCCTGTGAGACTGGGGGTCCTGCCTCTCTTTTCCCTTAGGATGAGCTGCTTCAGCTTAATTCCCTGAGGTCTCACTGTCTAAATATGAAGTCACCTGGCTCCCTAATTCCCCACGTTGCCTCATGTCCCCGGGAAGCAGCAGCTGGAGACACAGAGGTATCCCAAAGAACAGCTCCTGCTCAGAGGTGCTCCCCGAGCTGCTCTGCTGCCCCACCATCATCCAGCTGCACAACAGGGGCCCTGAAACAACAGGGGGTTTCTTTTCTTTCCAAAACAGTAGCTCCTGTTAAAGCATGATAATAAATGAAAAAAACCCAACAGCTTTCCAGGGAAGATCCTGAGGAACAAGGAGAAACCCCAGGGCAGGGGGTTGGAAGGAGATGAGCTTTAAGGTCCCTCCCACCCCAAGCCAGTCTGGGATTCTGTGAACTTGGAACAAACCAATATTTTTCCCGGAGTACCCAACATATCAACACCCAGGAATAAAATCTGGAAAATGAAATAAATTGAGTGGATTTTTGGGGTTTTTTTGGATCCAAGCTCAGAGAAATTTTTAATAAATAAATAACCAACCAACCAACCAGACAAGCATCTGCTCTGTGTAGTTTACAGCCCTAAAACTTGTCATCTACCTACCTTTCAATCAAAATCTTTCCAAGGAGGCTCCCAAATCATTCTAAAGTGCAACAATTTCAACATTCCTGTATTTCCCACTACTAACCTCATTATCTGGCTGGCATTGGCTGTCTTTAGTTGGCCTCTGTGTTTTCCTAAGTGTGGATTCCTCAGGATCTGTGGGCTGTAAAAGGAAGGAGCTGGTTTAGATTCAGTGGGTTGAGACTGACACAAATTAAGCTCCCTCCAAACAGAAGCATCTTTGATGTCCATCAACCCCGAATTTCTGCCACGAAGAGAGCAGAAGAGGGAAAGTGGAATTATTTAGAGGAGAAAGAGAAGATAAGAACAACAAAACAAAAGGCAATGAAGAGATGGCTCTTAAGGCAGTTTAGGATTTAGAATCAGGGAATCCCAGAATGGTCTGGGTTGGAAGGGACCTGAAAGCTCATCTTGTTCCAACTGACTCCACACTGAGGCCTTCTAGGACCTGAAGGGGCCGACAAGAAAGACAGAGAGGGACTTGGGACAAGGGATGGAAGGACAGGACAAGGGGGAATGGCTTCCCACTGCCACAGGGCAGGGATAGATGGGATATTGGGAAGGAATTCTTGGCTGTGAGGAGGGGCTGGGATGGAATTCCCAGAGAAGCTGTGGCTGCCCCATCCCTGGAAGTGTCCAAGGCCAGGTTGGAGCAACCTGGGTTAGTGGAAGGTGTCCCTGCCCATGGCAGGGGGTGGGATGGGATGAGCTTTAAGGTCCCTCCCAACCCAAACCAGTCTGGGATTCTCTCATTCCTGTCATCTCTTCTAAATTACTCTTTTAATGGATCTGTGCTCACCTGGAACACCACAGCAAGAGGCTACTGGAACACAAATGAAAAAGGCAGAAAAGGACAAAAAATATCTAAATTAAAGTACCTAAATTGAAGCTCAGCAGAATCCCAGAATGGTTTGGGTTGGGAGGGACCTTAGAGACCATCTCCTTCCAACCTTCTGACAGGCTGGGAGAGCTGGGGGTGGAGAAAAGAAGACCCCAGGGAGACCTTAGAGACCCTTCCTGTGCCTAAAGGGACTCCAAGAGAGCTGGAGAGGGACTTGGGACAAGGGATGGAGGGACAGGACAAGGGGGAATGGCTGCCCCACAGGGCAGGGTTAGATGGGATATTGGGAAGGAGTTCTTCCCTGGGAGGGTGGTGAGGGGTTGGGATGGAATTCCCAGAGAAGCTGTGGCTGCCCCATCCCTGGAACTGTCCAGGGCCAGGTTGGACGGGGCTTGGAGCAACCTGGGATGGTGGAAGGTGTCCCTGCCCATGGCAGGGGGTGAGACTGGATGGTGTTGAAGTCACACCCACAAGAATCCAGATGGGCTTCCCAGTAGTTCTTCCAATTAAAAGAAACAAATAAAACCAAAAACAAACAGACAAACAAACAAACAAAAACACACCAAAAAAAACACACACACACAAAAAAAAGCAAACAAAAAACCAACAAAAACAAAAAAAAAACCCAAAAAACCAACAACAACAACAAAATAAAAAACCAAAAAGCCAAGCAGCTTAATCTAGAAAACCAGAAAAAAATAATACAGAAATGCAACTCCACCAGAGTCGCAGACTCCACCCCAGAACCTTCCCCTCAGGAGAGGAACTGCTGCTGAAGGGAGGATTGAATTGCTAAAGGAGCAGAAACACAGCCATGGGAGGTCACTGGAACAACCACAGCATGGGCAAAGTTCTCCTCTGCAGTGACATTCCCGTTACCTTTCTCTCTGCTTTCTCCTTCCCACGTTCCCAGTGATGCTCCTCATCCTTTTCCTTGTCCCCGCGTCTGTCCCGATCTCTTCCTCTCTCTCTGTCCTTCTCTCCTTCCCTGTCCCTGCCCTTCTCTTTGCCTCTTCCTTTCACTCTGTCCTTTTCTCTTCCTCCTTCATGTTTTTTCTCTCTTTCCTGTCCTTTCTCACGCTCCAGATCATCTTCTGTGTCTCCTTTTCCTTTGCTTTTTTCCGGTTCTCTTCCCTGCTTGGTTGTTTTTTTGCTTCTTTCCCTGTCTCGTTTTTCTCCTTCCCTCGAGGTCTCACGTTCAGGTTCTTTGTGCCTCTCTTTATTATCCTTCTGTTTCTCACCCTCCTTTTCTCTTTCTCTGCTCTCCTTGGGTTTGCTGTCTCTGCTTGAGCTTCTGTCTTTGATTTCAGGGTCTCTCCTGCTCTAAAAAGAAAGTCAACACTCCAAATTAATTCCAGTATCACTCAGTGACTTTACACAGACAAAAAACAACCAAATAAATAATACCCTCCAGGAAAATGCAAATTCTACCTCTTTATCCCTATGGCTTTTTGGTTCTTCTGGTTTGGACTCTCTGCTTTCTTTCTCTCGAGGTTTGGAGGACGGAGGTTTCCCTTTAGGATCAGCTCTTTCCCCAGCCAAGACCCTTTTTACAGCAGCATCACTGGAGAGCTGCAAGGAACAGAAAAACATCAGGAAAACGAGGGAATTCTTTTAGGAAATGTCTCCTTTTTTCCTAACTCTGTGATCAACATGACCTGGGGGTTGGGGTTTTCTTCTGGGTTTGCTGCTGTTGTTGTTATAAATAAAGCTCTTTTTTTTCTCCTTCACATAATCAGAGAAAAGGCCTCTGAGACCTTTCTTTCCCAGGAGCTCTTTTATATCAAACACCTCCTTTTAAGGTCCTAATTAATTAATTCTTGTTATAATTTGATTAAATGAACCAGAACTATAGAAATTGATGGTGCTTTTTTTTTTAGTGTATTACAAGTCTCATTGCAACTGCTTAAATATATTTCAAAATGATGAAAAACCTGTCAAATGCTTATACCAGGACTGTCAGATTTGTTAAATATTCTTAAAATCACACAATGTTGGATCTGCATCCACTCTCAGGCCACTCCACTGTCACCCAATACTTGTTCCATCAGCAGCAACCAAAAAAAACCCCAATCCCATTTCCAGGGAATTTTCCTTCCTGAAAGAGGAATAGCTTTGCAATCACTACACTGAGCTTGACTCCTGATTCTCTCCTGGTTTGTAAATGCATATATTTATCAACATGATAAATATATGATCTCAAGCGATTAATAAGGAATTAGCACAGCCAATTAAAACAAAATAATGTCAATTATTAGCAAAGATAATGCAAAGCAAACTCCCAGGCAGCCTGTAAACACTGTAATATTTCATTGTTAAACAGACACAATTTCTTCACACTCATTAATTCAAGGGGTTCTGAAACACCTTTGTTTTGAAGGGTATTTTTGAAAGGTTTTTCAAAATATCTTTGTATTTCAAAAATCTCTGCAACACTTCTAAGCAAAGAATCCCCGTCACTTTTAATATAAGAATTATTTTAAGAATGTAACAATAGAAATTACATGTAAAAATGTAATAATTCAATGTAAGAGCTGCCCCTGCAGTTGTTTTCAACCACTTATCAAACATCTCCTTTGCCGCATTTCCACATTCAAAAAAGACCCGGCGGAAAAATGACTTTCATTCCAGAATTAAGAGATTTATTTGACTGAGGGCTCCTGGATCCCCTGGGCCACCAATAAATATCAAACCAGCTGCTCCAATCTCCCTGTGTGTATAAAAGGCAGATTGTGGTGTCCCACCTTGTTCAAACAACACTTCCCAATGGCCTGGAGGAACTCGTTGGTTTTCTCGGGCTCGTGTCCAGCCACCACACGCACTGGCCTCACTGCCAGGGGCTCCCCTGTCACCAGCACCACCACATCGATGGCCTTCTGAAGGAAGTGGATTTTGGAATCTTTATCCTGGCAAAAGAGCAAGCCAGAGGTATTTTTAGCTCCACAATTAGCAGACGTGCTCGGGGTTCGGAATTGTACTTCGCGACTTGCCCCAACGGACACAACGTCTCCTGGTGATCAGGGAAGATCAGAAGTAAATAATAAACACCAAAAAAACAAATTAAAGCTTTATTGGAGGGTTTCTGGCCCTGAGAATGAAATGCTGGCGTGAAGGAGAAAATCCAGTGCGGAGAAAACAGGGGTTTATTAATAAAATGTAACAAAATGCTCCCCCCGTTCAGAAATAAAAAGGAAGGGAAAGAAATGCTGCAACTTCCTATTAAATAGTCGTTCATCCTTCCTGAAATCTAATAATTCATGGAAAGAGACAAGACATTATTCTAAACCAAACTTTCCTCCTCCATCCTCATCATTTCCAGGAGTTATCTGTGTGTTCTGTCCATGTAAGAAATCCTAATGGACCAGTGGGAAACCTACAGCTCCCAACTGCAGCAGGAAATCAAACTGGATCAAGATAGAAAGAAATATCTGAAACAGTGTTGAGTGTTTTTTATTGGGTATTTCCCTTACTTCAAGTGACAGAAATTGGTATGTATATAAATATAATAAAATATAAATATATATATAGATATAAATATAGATTATATATACACAAAATATTTATATTTATAAGATGATATAAACAATGACAAGATCAAGCATGATATCCAATGTTTGCATTTATAAGATAACATTTTACTAGACCTTAAAAGATGAACCTCTCTGGTAAACACAGAGTGCCATCCAATGCAGCTGGAGCAGGAGGTGTATTTCTTCCAGAGAAATCCCAACAATTAAAAAATCCAACTGATTTCAACCCTCCTGTTGATTACTCAGATAAAAACGACTCTCCTGATTTACAACTCCAACAGAAATCCCAGTAAGGAAGCAGCCAAGTGCTCCTCCTGAGCAGTGGTTTGGGATGGGGACCACCATCTGGAGACATTTTCCCCCCACATTCCAGGATCTGGATCTCCTCTGCCTGAACTCTGGAGAACCATCTCATGGACTGGGAAAGAAATTCTCAGGGAGGTGCAACTTCCCTTCTGTCACAGGGTGGAGACACAAAGACCTGCTCAGGAGATGCCAGGAAACGGATGAACAAGGACAGTACCAACAAAAAATATCAATCCGTTTATAAATAACTTTTTGAGTTCTCCTGACAACTCTAAGAACAGTCACAGAAAGCAATGCACATGTTAGAGCATTAATTGCCTGCAGCAAGTGCCTAAAACATGTGAGAAGTGGCTGGAGGGAGGAGAAATTGGGCTCCCAGACCTCAGATTTCAGTTGCTACATTAAACAAACACCAAGGGATGAAGCTGCCTAAACAGCAACACCTTGTTTGCCAGGAACCAGCAATTCCAAACCAACCTGGGGGTTGGAGAACTCAGGGAGCTCAGCCAAGAGCCAAGCAGAAAACACAGATTCAAGTCCCCCTTGTACTTAAGAAAAGCAGTTTTCAGGGATAATATTCACCTCCTCTCTCAGTAATGGGCCATTTTGATACTGCAGTAAAGCTACTGTGGAATGCAGCTCCTACAGAAACACCTCAGCAAGTCCTGGGATACTAAACAGGAATATTCCATGGATATATTTATGTACCATATATATGTGTGTGCACAGACACAAATATATAAAGCAATAAAGCCACAGACTCCACTGAGAGACCACAAGACTCTTTAAACCTGCCCGTGGATTTCTAGGGATTGTGATTTCTTATCAATTTATCCCTCATTATTGATCAATTATTTATTATCAATTCCTTGCTACAGAATGATTTTTTTCCCATACAATAGTAACTGGGAAAAGTAGATCTGGGCAGAGATTACCCCTCAGTGGTTTGAAATAGGTATAAAAACAGTTCTTTGCACCCAGCAGCTTGTTTGTGTCACAGCCAGAAATCAATCTATAGCTATTCACCCCACGCAGTGCATAATAAAACCCACAGGTAGGAACTTCCACAGCAAAACTAAAGACAGATCCTTGAGGCAGAGTATGGAAAAGGCCAAAAGAACCTCGTGGCAGCTTTCAAAGAATACTTATTTTAAAGCTAAGGAAGTAAGGAAGTCTCAGACCTACCTTAACATTGTCTGACTTCAACTCAAAATCGGTGTAAAGTCCTTTCAGAAAACCTGTCACCCTGATTACCTAAAAAACAGAAGAGAAGGAGCAAGTTAAGAACACTCAAAGTCTCTGCTTTAAGTAATAAATTAGGAAGTAATAAAAAGTAAGTAATACAGCTCCTGGGGCAGCAGGAAATCTGTTGGCCTTGGTGTGACATCTTTAGAACTGGTTTTAGAGCAGGTTCCCTCCTTGCAGCTCAGGCCTCCCTTCCTTTTCCATTCCATCTTTAACCTTGATGGTTGGTAAATCCAAGAGATTTTTAATGCAAACAACAGCAGGGCAATTTAAAGGAGGCTCAGGGGGGACCTTCTTGCTTTCCACAACTCCCTGACAGGAGGGGGGAGCCAGAGGGGGGTCGGGCTCTGCTCCCAGGGAACAAGGGACAGGAAAAGGGGAAACGGCCTCAAGCTGTGCCAGGGGAGGGTCAGGTGGGACATGAGGAGGGATTTCTCCATGGAAATGGTGGTCAGGCATTGGCAGGGGCTGCCCAGGGAGGTTTGGAGTGCCCATCCCTGGAGGTGTCCAAGGAAGGCCTGGCACTGAGTGCTCTGGGCTGGGGGACAAGGTGGGCATCGGGCACAGGGGGGACTCCGTGATCCTGGACATCTGTTCCAACCTCATTCATTCTGGGGCTTAATTTCCAACCCTCTGCTGTTAGGAATTGCACAACAGAAATGTTTGGTCACCATTTAAACAACAATAATAACAACAGACAGAGAGCACAGGAGGTTCAGCAGAGTTTGAGCCCCACACAAGTACATTGTCAATATTAACGATTTTAATCTGTATTGTTTATTTTTCACTTTATTCATTGGTCATTTAATACCATTTATTAGATTTGAAGCTTCAGAACCTTTTAAAATTTGGGATATGGACATACTGATCACATGACCAGATGCTCTCACCCTTTATCTCCAAGGAAATCTTTTCCTCAGGCTCCTGCCAAACAGCCAAGGGCATTTCAGTGATCCCAGAGCTGCACATTTCTAAGGAATGGGGTGTGATCCAGTAAGGTGGATAAAGATGGGTAATTCCTAGTGGATTTATGAGCAGGAATCTAAAGATGTTTTCCTGTTTTTAGAAGGATTTGGTTTCTTCATTCACAGAATCATCACAGGTTGATGTCAGAAGGACCTTAAAGCTCATCCCATTCCATCCCCTACCCCAGGTTGCTCCAACCTGGCCTTGGACACTTCCAGGGATGGAGCAGCCAACAGCTTCCCTGGGAATTCCATCCCAGACCCTCCCCACCCTCCCAGGGAAGAATTCCTTCCCAATATCCCAGGTTGCTCCAACCTGGCCTTGGACGCTTCCAGCGATGGGGCAGCCAACAGCTTCCCTGGGAATTCCATCCCAGCCTCTCCCCACCCTCCCAGGGAAGAACTCCTTCCCAATGTCCCACCTAACCCGGCTCTCTGCCAGCGCGAACCCCTTTTCCCAGCGCCCCCCACGCCACGTTTCCCCCCCGCCCGCCCCAGCTCCCGCGGTGCCCTCGGCACTCCGGCCGTGCCCTGGGCGTGTGCCCAGCCCGGGGGTGTCCCTGGCAGGGTGGGGAGCGCTGGCGGTGCCCGGGGGTGTCCCTGGCAGGGCAGGGGAGCGCTGGCGGTGCCCAGGGGTGTCCCTGGCAGGGCAGGGGAGCGCTGGCGGTGCCCGGGGGTGTCTCCGCTCCCACCTCGGAGATGAGGTCGTGCAGGTACCGGAACGGCGGCTTGTTCAGCAGCGCGTCCGTCAGCGGCGGCTTGCGGATCACCTGCCCCAGGCTCTCCCGCGTCCGCCGCGCCACCGCCTCGTTCATGGCGGCGGCGGCGGCGGCGGCCCCGGGCCCCAGCGCTCAGCCGGGGCTCATCCCAGGGGGAATCCAGCGGCAAATCCCACCGGGAGAGCACCGGCAGCGGCCCGGCCGCGCTCCCGGCGTGCCCCGCGCTGCGCATGCGCGCGGCGCGTTGCTAAGGGACAGCGCGGCCATAGCAACCGCGTATCCCTGAGGGGAAAAAAACCTGGAAAGGGCCCCAAAGCCGCCCCGTCCCGCCCCTCGGTGGAATAATCGGCGAATAAATGAAAGCTAGGGCAGAGGGCGGTGGATAAGAGCGGAAAGTTGGGGGGTTTACTGCGGTGATGGTGTTTGGTTTTGTCGCTAAAGGGCTGTTTCCATGATCCTGGTGGGGGGAGCCAGCACGGGAAGGAGAGGGAGATGTTGGAGCATCTTGGTGCCTCCTCTGGACTCGCTTCGAGTGGTGGAGCCCCTGTGCCATGGAGCCACGCTGGGAGAGCTGGGATTGTCCAGCTTGGAGAAGGGAAGGCTCCAGGGAGACCTGAGAGCATCTTCCAGGGCCTAAAGGGGCTCCAGGAGAGCTGGAGAGGGACTGGGGACAAGGGATGGAGGGACAGGATAAGGGGGAATGGCTTCCCACTGCCGCAGGGCAGGGTTAGATGGGATATTGGGAAGGAGTTCTTTCCTGGGAGGGTGGTGAGGGGCTGGGATGGAATTCCCAGAGAAGCTGTGGCTGCCCCATCCCTGGAAGTGTCCAAGGCCAGGTTGGACAGGGCTTGGAGCAACCTGGGATGGTGGAAGGTGTCCCTGCCCACGGCAGGGGATGGAATGGGATGAGCTTTCAGGTCCCTTCCAACCCAAACCATTCTGGGATTCTGGGGCTGCTGAGAGCCACAGCATAGCCCAGCCTGGATATTTTCCATAATATCCAAATCAAACCTCCCCTGGCACAGCTTGAGGCTGTTTCCTCTCATCCTGTCCCTTGTTCCCTGGGAGCAGAGCCCAACCCCACATGGATTCACCCTCCTGTCAGGGACTTGTAGACAGCATTAAAATCCCCTATGAGAGAGAGGAAAGAGTTTGAAAGTCATTAATTTAGTAACTGGAGTCTGTATTAACATTATTAAAACCTTTGCTGTATAATTCAAGCAGAAATAAAGGATCAGCCCATTTCCTCTCCAGTAAACACCAGACTGTGCTTCTGAAAATGGGGAAAAAACACACTAAAATAACTTTAAACTTGCATCCAAATCCCAATTCTCCAGCTGAACCCAGGTCTTTGCACAGCACAATCCCACCTGGATCGGGAATACTTCAAACAGAGATGGGAATGTTGGTTTAGGAACAGATTGGAAAATTAAAGCTAATTAAGGCTGTGGCCCCTCCAATGTTAAACACCAATTTGTGCCATTCCCAGTGAGACATCCAGAGACAAAGCAACTAAGCATCTAGAAATGACATTTTATTTCGTGAAGAACACTTGAAAAATAAAGATGAAAGCTTTTCCAGGCTTTGCAACCATCATAACCCACGGAATCACAAAGACTCCGTTTTCCAAAGGGGTTCCCTCTCCCTATCCCCCCCCGTTTTCCACAAACTCTCTTCCTTGTGGAATGACCCACAAGAGTTTTAAGGAAAAAAAAAAAAATATGCATTTTTGAGCCAATATGAAAAATAATCCCAGATTGGTTCAGTGCAGGTGCTGCTACATTACACTTGAACAAAGGCACAAAATCCCCTCTTGGAATTCCCACTTGAGTTTCTCCAACCTCGGTGTTCTCTGGGAGAAAGCAGAGTTCTCAAAGGGGGAAGGCTGAGCTCGGTCCAGCTCTCCAGCAAGAGCTGGAGGCACTAAAGGGACAACAGAGAAGTGCAATGCAGTGGAACCACCTGGAAACACAAAGCTTTCCAGTCAGCACCTGGATCCCTCCTGGAAACATGGGCTCCCAAGAACACTTGATTTGGAAGAAGGCGACAAAATAAGATAGGAAAGCATCGGCTGCCCTCACCTCAGGCAGGAAACCTACCCATGAAACCAGGATTTCAGGATTCAAGTGAATTCAAGGACATTAAAGAGCCCCTTCTGGAGTGATCGGCCCCAAAAAGCACAGAAGCTGAATTTTAAAGATATGAACAGAAATAAATAAATACTAATCATGTGCTTTGTAGCACTTTTCACTTCTTATTCTTCTCTTTTTGCTGATATCTGAGTGTCAGTTTTTATCTTTCAGCTGTCTGAAATACCAGAATTTTCTTAACCTCTAAAAGGTACAGGAAAAATCCCACCTTAGGCAAAATTTTAGGAGTCTGCTGAACTGGCAGCTCCTGCTACAAAATCTCCTCCACTGTCAAATATTTGCTGCAGTTCCCAAAAGCAACTTGTATTTTGTCCTCTCATTATTATTAGTTAGGGATAATCAGGCTTACTTTTGATCTTAATACTTCAGGACTTTGGACACGGAGGCCTGATGTCAGAGGCTCCACCTCAGCCCTGTGACACCAAGAGAAACATGGCAAATGTAATAGAGTGTTACAACAACTGGAAAGATGAGAAATGAGGGAAATTCCTCCGAAAAAAGAGCACAGAAAATAAATACAAGCCCTTTTCCTGAGTACAGTAAAACCCACTTAACTCCAAACATTGGATCTGTCAACTCTTTCCAACCGTTTTGTCTGTTAATGAAACTTATGGACAACAAAAAAGTCCTAGAAACTGCAAAATTCAATTTAGTGGCAACAAAAAAAAGCCCTAGAAACTTCAAAATGTAAGAGTACCACACTCTTGTTCCAGGTCACAGAAGCCCTCTGGGTTTTACATCTTGACAGATCCTGAATTTGCCCTTTTTTCAGCCCATTCTGTACACTTTGTTCAGAGATTTCCATGTTTCCTTCATTCCTCAAGTCTGGCTCCAGCTCCTACAGACTTAGGTTTACATATAAAGAGAGAAAAGCAAATTCTGGTACTGGCAGTAACTTCAGTGATGAGGGATGGGAAAAAAAAAATTCTACAGAGAGATGATTCTGACTGGATTAAAACTCAGTAGTGATGGTGCAACGTGTCAGACCTGCCCCAAAAAAATCCATTTAGGGAGAATACAAAAGAGTCAGCAATATCATTGAATATATTACTCCATTTCCTCCTAGATAAAGTGCATTTACCCAGCCTGAGAGTAGGTACCACGTGGAGAAAGGGACACTAAAGCACTTCCCCAAGAGAGAGCAGAGAAAAGCCCGAGTTATCCTGAATCCTACCCCCCAGTTTGGCTCCGGGATTCTTGAGGGCACTTTGGGAAAGCCCCTCTGGCTGCTCCATGTAGGTAGATGGATCCAGTGTGTTGTGGTGAGCAAAGCCCCTCCTGTGCTATCTGAAAACCCCCACGTTGATGGAAAGAGCCACTTCTGGTTTCCGGGGCTTCGTGTGCAGCTTCTCCTCCAGGAAAAAGGGCTCCTGGACACTCCTGGCTTGGCGACTGTGGGAATAAAACAGTCAGGAGGGGGATTAATTTTAGTCTTGAGCTTTAGCACCCACAGCAGACGAGCCTGGACTGATCCCCAGGTTCCAATGAGTTGTAAGAATGAACCACGAGCTCAGCCCGACCAGCTGTGCAAAGCCAACCAGTCAGGAATTCCCTTTTCCTCATCCCCGCAGTGTTGCAACAGAAAAAACTGAGGCTCCCTGTAGGAACTTAGAGCCATGAGCTGGAATTATCCAGGTGCTTCCTGCAGGACCACTGGAATTGTGTGCTCTGAGAGCACTCAGCTACCACTGGTCCAAAAAACCACCCAGGTATCAAATTAATTCATTGAATCCCTGACTAGCTGGGGTTGGAAGGGACCTGAAAGTTCATCCAGTCCAACTCCCTGCCATGGGCAGGGACACCTTCCACCATCCCAGGTTGCTCCAAGCCCTGTCCAGCCTGGTCCTGGACACTTCCAAGGGTGGGGCAGCCACAGCTGCTCTGAAAAGCAGCAAAGAACAGTTTTTCTAATGAAAAATAAATGCAAATACTCAGTACCTTTTCTTTTTTTCCAGGGCCAGCTGCCTTTGCTTCTCTTTCCCAATGTCATCTCTCACGGTGCTGAAGTCCTTGGTGTCATCAAGGAGAAGGTTCTGTTGGGGAAAAGGATTTGATCCATGGAAGTCAGAAGCTCAAACTATTTCCCACCTGTCACTCAGTTGACATAATTCATTTCTGAGAGCATTTCTGACTGCTTTTACACCAATTAACTTCAAGTTAAGTACAATCCCAGAAGGGTTTGGGTTGGAAGGAACCTTAAAAGCTCATCCAGTCCCACCTCTTGCCATGGGCAGGGACACCTTCCACTAGCCCAGGTTGCTCCAAGCCCCATCCAACCTTTTACACTTCCAAGGATGGATTTGTTCCACAAGTCTAAGGCAGCAGGATGGGACATCAGATTTTTCTCCTACTGCTTTAAAACCCAGCCAGTATGTTCTTTCCTTCTCCTAAACAAGCCTGATTGCTAATTCAGAGCTCAATACACTGTCTTTTTTTACATCATTAAATAGATCTGTCCATTTTTTGGAATATGTAATGGGTTTACATCCATAATGGGATTTTTAAAGGGCACTGTCCTTGGATTTTATACAGAATTAAAAAAAAAAAAAACACAAACAGTCAGTTAAATGAGGGCCAGAAAAAAGAACCAGGAGAAAAAGGAGCAGCAGCAGCAGCACATTTCCCACCCACATGTCCAAACCCACATCCCAGTACCTCCAGAGATGCAGCAGGAAAACCAGGAAGACTAAATCCCAGGTGATTTACCTTCACCCCAATGATGTCTCCATCCCTCAGGTGATAAGGTGCTGACTGCAAACTCTCCTGCTTTTTCCTCCTTTTCCTCTTGGAAATTTGCTGTGTCTGAATTAAAAAATAAAAAAAAAAAAAAATCAAAGCAGAAGATTTTTGGAATTCTCCTGAAATATGATTACAAAGGAACTGCAGCACAAACCAACACATTCCTCTCCAACAGCTGTTGGATTGTGTCATTCCAGCTCTTACCCAGCTGGATATTGGCAGCCACTCGAATCTCTCCGGGAAGTATTTGGCTATTTCGATTTTCTCCACAGGGAGACAGTAGTGAGAGGCCACTCTCTGCCTCAGTGCCCAGGTGGTGCATTCCTTGGAGATATCCCACACCAAATCCCTGCAGTCAGAGTAGTCCCTTTCTCCCGGAATTCCCATCTGGACTCGCAACAGCAGCTCATGGGGGCTGGCAGCAGGAGGAAAGAACAGACGTTCTTGTGAGTCATGCTTTCAGAATTCCCAGTTTTCACTCCCTCCTGCCTTCCCTCACGAAAAACAAGCTCTAAGTCTTCCTGAATCCTCCCATTTCTAATCCTGCCAGCACTGGAGTTAAAAGCTGCTCAGTAAAGGCTCCTCTCAAATGCAGAACTGAAAGAAAAGAAGTGTCTTGAGCTCTTACCCCAAATTCTCTTCTTTTTGCAGAGGTTCTATGCAGATTCCCATGCTGGCACCCAACTTGTAGTCACTGGAAACAAAAGAGAGATCCTCTGAAGCCAGGCTTGAAGAGCTGGGGCTGGAGAAGGGAAGGCTCCAGGGAGAGCTGAGAGCCCCTTCCACAGCCTAAAGGGGCTCCAAGAGCTGGAGAGGAACCTGGGACAAGGGATGGAGGGACAGGACAAGGGGGAATGGCTTCCCACTGCTACAGGGCAGGGATAGATGAGATATTGGGAAGGAATTCTTGGCTGGGAAGGTGGTGAGGGGCTGGGATGGAATTCCCAGAGAAGCTGTGGCTGCCCCATCCCTGGAAGTGTCCAAGGCCAGGTTGGACAGGGCTTGGAGCAACCTGGGCTAGTGGAAGGTGTCCCTGCCCATGGCAGGGGGTGGGATGGGATGAGCTTTAAGGTCCCTCCCAACCCAAACCAGTCTGGGATTCTCTCATTCCTGTCATCTCTTCTAAATTACTCTTTTAATGGATCTGTGCTCACCTGGAACACCACAGCAAGAGGCTACTGGAACACAAATGGAAAAGGCAGAAAAGGACAAAAATTACCTAAATTAAAGTACCTAAATTGAAGCTCAGCAGAATCCCAGAATGGTTTGGGCTGGGAGGAACCTTAGAGACCATCTCCTTCCAACCTTCTGCCATGGGCAGGGACACCTTCCACTGGAATAACCGTGGCAGTTATCCCAGTGTATCCCAATTTAAAAACATGCTCAGTAAAACCGAAGCAACCAGAAATGGGCTTTCTGCTGACAGGCATCTGATTTATTTCCCCACCAATCCCTCCCACAGTTCCAAAGCCAGTTGCACATTTCCCAAAAAACCTACTTGAGTCTCTGCTTGTTGTTCCTCAGGAGCTTTCCAGGGCGTTTGCTGTCCACTGTCCACGCCCTGAGGAACGAGGGCAGGGGCACAACCTGCTCCTGGCAGCATGGCAAGGTCAGGGCCTGAGAGAAAGGAACATCTTGTCAGTAATTTTAGCACCCATTCCCCTTGGAAAAAGAGAAAACCACTGGATTAACTCCCAAGGCAACACTCAAAACTGCATTTATTGCACACCAGCTGTTGCTTGTGGTTATGATCAAAATATTCCCTTTTCAAAGGGAGTTGAGCTTCACTCCCTCCCAACATTTCTTAACTCAACTTATATTCCCAAAGTACCAAATTTCTTTTTTTAAGCAAATTTTGAACATCTGGGAGGGAATGAGGCTGTTGGAATCGTTTCCCAGTCTCTACGAGCTCCTCCAAGCCCTCACCAAGGACTCCCCCCTTCCCATGCTCAGACAATTCTCCTGTTTTCCCAAGCTGCAAACAGGCAGTTTTCCACAGCAGGAGCTTGGCAGAGCCTGAAACCAAAGGCATTCCCAAAAAATAAGTGTTGGGATGGACCAGAATCTAATGAGATATCCTTCCCCATGCAGTTCAGGACAACAAAGAGCCTTCTGGTAGGACTAGCTCATGTATTTTTGTGGTGGTTTTTTGGTTGGGTTTGGGGGTTTCTTTTCCTTTAGGGGTGTTTTGTTTGGTTTTTGGGTTTTGGTGTGTTAAAATCTTACGTTTCTGGTTAAAAAACAGCAAAGGCACCTTAGTTTCTGGCCAAAGAAACTAAGCCAGACCTTCCTGAATGACAAATGTGACCTTCTGTGCACCCAGAACAATTCTTCAACACCAAAAAAATCAAAAGAAGAAGCAGAAAACTAATAGAGGAACAACGTGGGAATGGCAAGTGGCTTTTTTAGGAAGTGCCTGGATGTGTGGTGCTTCTCATGGAGAAACTGGACCCAGTGATGCAAAGCCAAAGGCTGCAAAGCCAGAGTTCCAGGCGAAGTGCAACGAGGCTTCCCCAGGCCAGGAATCACGAGGGGGAGGAGGGTAACTGCAGGGACACTCAGGAAGTGTCTGAGCCACGTGCTCCAAATGCCCCTTGGTTCTCAGCCCTGAGCATGGCACGAAAGAATTGCCCCAACACACTGGAGACCAGGGAAAAGGAAGTGCACAGGAGGTGTTAGCAGAGCTCGAGTCCCCCCAGCGCTGCCCTCATCCCCCCAGGGAGAACATCTCACCTGCACCTTCAGCTCCTCCAAAGAAGCTTCTCCTGCTATTTCTATCCTGCCAGCATAACAAAGCTCCATGGAAGGGTGGCTGGTTTCTAGGGAAGCTTTGGGGAGGGGGGAGGAAGAAACAAACAGAGGAGTCATCATGATTTTGTTCATAATCCTGAGAGATCACAGTCCCTTCACGGGGAGATTCCACTTCCAGAAGGGACCTGCCCTCCCATTGTTTTGTAGAGAATCAGAATATCATGGAATTCCAGAATGGTTTGGCTTGGAAGAGATCTTAAAGATCCAACTCCCTGCCACTCCCTTCCACTAGAATAAGCACAGTAGGATCTACTTATACACAGTAGATAAAATCCGTTCCAATGGTTTCCAAACAAGGAGGGTTCCAACAGATCCTAGAATGCCAATTTTTAAACTAGGAGCAGTTATTCCCATTGTTAAATAGGATTAATTGTTGGTTATGACTCTGAAATGTAAATCCTACTGCAAGGAAAGGTAAATCTGCCCTCAGCTGCTGAAATCATCAGGGGAGAAAGTAAAACCCAGAAAAGGTTTGAGAGAGAGGAGAAAAATGCAAAGAAACCTCCAAGGAGAGGGGTCCTGCCCTCCAAAACAACTCAGCAGCAAAGAAATATTCTTTTCCTGTAGAAAGGAAAATCTGTTTGTTTCCCATTTTCCAATTTAGTGATTCCCACTTCATTTCCCTCTCCCTTCTCAACCCTCACTTGGTTTTGCTGCCCCAGCTGGTTTCTGATGTGACCTTTAAAAGAACAAACACACTTAAAATCCTGCATGTGAGGTCTTTTATACCATGGGAGCTTTACTCATCGCTCCTTTTCCAGCTTCCCAAAAAGCCAAACAGCCTGAAGGGAATTAAATGTGCTATTGGGAGTCTGGCATTTGAAGCCAAATCACCTCTGTGCTTTAAAATGCTGCCACTGCCTTCAGGGACAGAATAAGGAACCCTTGCTTCAAAACCTACCGAGATCTTGAGAAAACCCACCTGAGGAACATCACAACAGGATTATCCAGCATTTATGGATTTGTCACAAACTCCCTTTGGCTCCTTTCACCACAGATGTGCTGCAACTTGTACAGTGCCTCGTGGATTGCAGAAGGATTTAAGGCTCTGCATTAAAGTTCTGGGCTTGACTCCAAACCCTCAGAGCAGCCCCAGGTGATTCCTTCCCAAGCCTGGCCAAGCTCACCTGTGCCAGCAGACACCTGCAAAGCTTCCATCTGGCAGGTCAGCCCATTCACTTGGTCCTGAGCATTCTCTCCATGTTTCTTACGGCTTGAAGGCCTGAGCCACCAGATAGGAATTTTCAGGAAACCCTGGAAAGTGAACAGAAAGCACTGGGAAGTTTCTGTTTCAGTGCAAAGGAATAAAATTTCCCTTTTGTCACAGGAAGGAGGAAAAGACTTGTTCAAAAAGATTTGTTCTGAAACAGGCTGCCCAGGGAGTGGTGGAGACACCACCCCTGGAAGTGTTCAAAAGCATGGATGTGGCACTTGGGGACACAGTGTAGTGGTGAATATGATGGTACTGGTTCAAGGTTGAACTTGATGACCTTAAAGGTCTTTTCCAGCCCTAATGATGCTACATTTTTGCAAGGGACACCTTGCCCTAGCCCAGGTTGCTCCAACCTGGCCTTGGACACTTCCAGGGATGGGGCAGCCACAGCTTCCCTGGGCAACCTGGGCCAGGGCCTCCCCACCCTCACAGAGAGGAATTTCTTCCCAACACCTAATCCAGGGATTCATCAAAGCTCACCCACTACAACACTGCTCAGCCTCTTCAGAAACTCCTGGTTCTCCTGATAGGTTTTCCCACCTGCTCTGCATGGCCAGGAAGGGACATGGAGTTGATCCCTGTCTCCTTTCCCGAGCAGGAGAGCTTCCTTGCTTCCAGATGCTGCTCTCAACACCCACAGCACTGTGGCCATAACCTCTTATCCTACATTTTTTCCCAAGAACAAACGTATTACAAACCTCTGGTTTTCCCTGAGGAAGCTTTACTTGCTAAGAGCCCCATTCTCTGCCCACTTGTCTCCTACCCTGCAATTTCCAGCTTCCCAACACTTCATGGGATACAGCTGGGGCACAGATCCATGGTTTTCCATGCCTCTTGGATCACCAGTTGTGTTTATTACCCTCCTTTCCTTCCACAGTCCAAGGAATAGGTGCCAGGTGTGTGACAATCACTTGGATGAGATTTGTCAATGAAGGGCAAAACCCTGAGTTTTCTGTAATCCAGGGGGTGAAGAGCAGGGCAGGCTGAGGGTGGGACCCTGGAACAGGTTCTCCAGAGAAGCTGTGGCTGCCCCATCCCTGGAAGTGTCCAAGGCCAGGTTGGACGGGGCTTGGAGCAACCTGGGATAGTGGAAGGTGTCCCTGCCCATGGCAGGGATGGGACTGAATGAGCTTTAAGGTCCCTTCCATGATTCCACTTAGTTGTTGAATTCTGCCCCAAATACCAGAGGGCAGGGTTAGATGGGATATTGGGAAGGAATTCCTGGCTGTGAGGGTGGGGAGGCCCTGGCCCAGGTTGCCCAGAGAAGCTGTGGCTGCCTCTGGATCCCTGGAAGTGTCCAAGGCCAGGTTGGACGGGGCTTGGAGCAACCTGGGATAGTGGAAGGTGTCCCTGCCCATGGAAGAGCATGGAATGAGAAGATCTTTAAGGTCTCCTCCAACCCAAATCACTCTGGGATTCTGGGATTCCAAGTCTCTGTCCACTGACTAAAAAAAACACAATCCCTCTTGTTTTACCTTTTCTGGAAGTTTTCCTTCTGTTATGACCAAAGTGTCTCCTCTGCACACATTGAGTTCCTTCAGGGTGGCATTCTGTGGGAAGAGAAAAGCCAAGGCTATTTGTGAATCCCCAAGCTGTTCAGTGCAGCTCTGCCCAGGAAAAGTCTCTACAGAACAGGGAGGAAAGAAACTCAAGGCAAAAAGAGGATCCTCTTACTTCCTGACTTAGTGCTTCCCCTGCTTCATAGCACCAGTCAAGCCTTCTCAAATGCCAGTTATCACCTACCAAAAACCAAAAAATACACATGCAAAACTAATTAGCCAATGATGCTGGTTTGGGAAAACATTACACAACTTAATAAGCATAAAAGGTTCTTTTTTCTTGGGTTTTCTGTTTGGTTTTTAAACACAACTCTGGCTAAATGAAGTATTGCCTTCATGCCCTTCCCCAGACCCAAGAAACACTTTGCATAAATGTCTCTTCCTCACCCATCTAATTCTCCCTGGTTTAAGAGGAAAGAGAAGGAATTCCAATGTCAATTTACCATTTGAATCTATGACAAGCTCTTTAAAATAAAAATTACATTATAAAGACAGCAAGTTTAGAACTCTTTCCTCTCCTCACAGGTGATTGCAACAAATAGACAAGGTTTAGGGTGGCAAGAGCTGTCTAAGAAATATGAAGAATTCCTTTTAAAAGTAAATAACAACACAACAAACCTGATAATCCACATTTCTGCAGCATTAAATTGAGACACTGAAAAAAGAAACACAGGGTGAGATTTGTCTCAATGCCCAGGTTGAGAAATAAAAGTTTTCAGCACATTTTCTAACAAA
>NW_020939042.1:43481-45705 GCF_003984885.1 Neopelma chrysocephalum
ATTCTTCCCTTGTTTCTGGCAAAGAATACCAGTGTAGCTGTCCTTTCACAGCAACACAAGTCATTCCCCCTTCTCTCACAGGAGAACTCCCTCTCTAAACCCAGGTAAGATGATGGAATTCCATTCTCCTTCCAAAAGTGCACCAATCTGCACCAAAAAACGGGGCAATTTTAAACTGTAAGCACTGAAATTCCATCAGATGCCTGTTTATGCCCCTAAAAGGGAGGCAGGGAATCACCAGAAGGCAGAATCTGGGTGTACAGATTCTTCAATTAACCTCCATGACACTGAATCATTTCAACAGCTGGCTCTACCCAGGGGTTTCTTCCCTTTAAATTCCTCTGGAGACCTGCAGGGAAGAGCTGGTTGAGCCTGGGACAGTGCCATCAATATACCTCTTTTTCTGCAGCTCAGTATTAGCAGCATTCATCTCATCCAGGAGGTGCTCAGGAATTTGGTACCTCGGATTTCCTCGTGCTGCCACAAAGAATAAAAGGCTGGTTTGGCTTCAAATGTGGCTTGGCAAACAAGAAAACCAAGATGAAACATTACATTGAAAAAGCAATGATGTTCAGAATAGAGAAAATTCAACTGCAAGAGGATACAAAGAACAAACAAATAATTTAATTCTCCCAATCAATCCTGAAGGGAAATTAATATAAATGCCATGAGCGACAATTTGTATTTGTTTTGGGTGTTCTGCTATTATTTGTGAAGCATATTTAAAAAACAATTAGTATCAGCTATAGCCAACTGGCCACTAATTTCATTTAACCCTTTTTTTCCAAGGGATCACTACAAGGAAAACTGGATCTTACAGTTCTTGGAAAGGACAGAAAAGCCCAACAGCTTGAAAAACTGGCACAGGACATCAAGATGAGCTTTGTGTACCTTCAGGAGGTCTTTTCAACTGGGATTTTCGGTAAAACAGCATGTAGGCACTCTCTTTACCCTGGAATTGTTTCTCAATATCCTTCTCCTTGATGGGCTGGACTTTGGAATCGTTGAGATCAAACCAGTGGCCACCAGCAGAGGTGGCCCTCGGCCTCGGGGGGTTCTTCTCTGAGTTCCAGGGGACACCATTGCTCTGAGGAGGGCTCTGCAAAGCTTGGCCTGGAGAATCCAGCTCCACCAGGAGCTCGTGGGCTTCCTTCAGGCCCACCTTGTTGGCATCAGGGCTCAGCTGGAACATCTGAGGGTGATGCTGCAAATACTGAGAGGAAACAAGGGCAGGATGAAGACACCGAGTTTGAAATGCAGCAGCTGCTCCCCTCGGGCCATCATCAAGCTGAGCCACAAACCCCACAAACCCCACAAACCCCATCCCTTCCACCTTCATTCCATGGCCCTTCCTCAGCTATTTCCTCAGTGGAGACAGAAAACACGTGATTTTCTTACCACCTGACCTTTTATGTGACACCAAGCACCCTCAAACCCCTCCACAAATCTACAAAACCAAAGACAGAAATCAAACGACCCCCAACAAAAGAAGGAGAAAAACCCCCCTAAACCTGAACCTCAGTTCTAATCAAAGATCCCTTTGCTATTTCCGAAAGCTTAAAACAATTTACAGTTATTTCAAGAATACTGATCAAGGTGCTTTGGGAGAGACCCAGCACTTGTCTTTGGCAACATTTTCGAGAGCACATCAAGTTGGGAATGTTTATTTAACACTGGGTTGCTCACAAATTGTTTCTATCCCTCTGCAAAAGGCTCACATCCAGATTTCACACCCACATTTCCATAATTATTGTGAAATTAGAGTAGAGCAGGTAGCTGCATTCAAAAAAACCATGGAATTCCCACATAGCTACAACACAAATGCTGGAGTATTTTCCTTCAAGTTTTATAAAACACAGTAACCAACAGGAAAACAAGATTTTCCTGGAGTATTCATTTCATGGACATGCTGGAACCAACCAAAATTCACCTTACAAACTTCTCCTTGCTAGTCCAAAGCTCCATATTTTCAATTATTATCCAAGTGACTCTTCAACAGGAATATAAATTATTATTATGAAGTTATCTCAACAGAAAACCCAAACTACCACCCATGTGAATACCTTTCTTAACGCTCCATATTGTTTTCTGTATTTCTTATTCCAGGACACCCCTTTTTTCTCCAATAATTTCTGCCCCAATTGATCCACAGGAATTTGCTTCGAGTCTTCCTGGAGAGAAACGAAAAACTGGGATAAACAAAGGCTCCAAAAGTCAAGGGATC
>NW_020939043.1:0-422 GCF_003984885.1 Neopelma chrysocephalum
GCCTCAATTTTTTCTTTCCAGCCTCAATTTTTTCTTTCCAGCCTCAAATTTTTTTTTCCAGCCTCAAATTTTTTTTCCAGCCTCAAATTTTTTTCCAGCCTCAATTTTTTTTCCAGCCTCAATTTTTTTTTTCCAGACTCAAATTTTTTTTCCAGACTCAAATTTTTTTTCCAGCCTCAAATTTTTTTTTCCAGACTCAAATTTTTTTTCCAGACTCAATTTTGCTTTCCAGCCTCAATTTTGCTTTCCAGCCTCAATTTTTTTTTTCCAGCCTCAAATTTTTTCTTTCCAGCCTCAAATTTTTTTTTCCAGCCTCAAATTTTTTTTCCAGCCTCAAATTTTTTTCCAGCCTCAATTTTTTTTCCAGCCTCAATTTTTTTTTTCCAGACTCAAATTTTTTTTCCAGACTCAAATTTTTTTTC
>NW_020939043.1:522-1434 GCF_003984885.1 Neopelma chrysocephalum
CTTTCCAGCCTCAATTCTTTGCTTTCCAGCCTCAATTCTTTGCTTTCCAGCCTCAATTCTTTGCTTTCCAGCCTCAATTCTTTGCTTTCCAGCCTCAATTTTTTGCTTTCCAGCCTCAATTTTTTGCTTTCCAGCCTCAAATTTTTTTTCCAGCCTCAATTTTTTAAGTTTTACTTGCTTCCCAGTGAATTCAGAGGAGCTCTGGACACTCAAACCTGCCCACTCTCACACACACAAAACCCTTCCAGGCTCAAAATCCAAGCAATAAGCCCCTTACATACCATACCTCTGCTAAAATCCCTTTTAGGACTGCCAGTGGATTCTCAGTTTCTTTGGAATTTTCAGCATCTCTTCCAGCCTTATCTTCAATCAGCTTTTCCTCTTCTTCCTGTGCAACAAAGAGATGAGACTCACAGATGCTGCTGTACCACACACAACTGGGTTTGATTATTCTGCAGTAAAATTAGAAGGAAATTCTGATTAATTATCCTTCTTAATTAGAAGGCACTCTGAGCCTCATAACATATTAATTAGTTTGGCTGCTCATTCACACTTTTCCTGGAAAATAAGGCCTGTAAAGCAAGGAAGGGAAAAAAAAAACCACCTTTAGGACTTACCTGTAGTTGCCAGTTTCCTAATTCATCCACATCTCTGATATAAACATGATAGTGTCCTCCATAGCAGCCACCTTTGTGTATAATAACAGAGAAGAGCTCATACATGTACTCTGAATCATCCATTTCAGGCTTTAAAAAGAGAAATAATAACAGTCACAAGGACACACATCAGTAAGTCTTGCACCCAAGGACAGTTTCACACCAGCAGAGATTTCTCAGGGTGTGTTTTTGCAGCTTGAAATGTGGGGTTTTTTTGGTGCTGGCAACACAGGGGAGGGTTGATATAAACCATGGA
>NW_020939044.1:0-352 GCF_003984885.1 Neopelma chrysocephalum
TTTTTTTCCAGCCTCAAATTTTCTTTCAAGCCTCAATTTTTTTCCAGCCTCCATTTTTCTTTCCAGCCTCAAATTTTTTTTCCAGCCTCAATTTTTTCTTTCCAGCCTCAATTTTTTTTTTGAGACTCAAATTTTTTTTCCAGCCTCAATTTTGCTTTCCAGCCTCAATTTTTTTTTTCCAGCCTCAATTTTGCTTTCCAGCCTCAAATTTTTTTTTTCCAGCCTCATTTTGCTTTCCAGCCTCAATTTTTTTTTTCCAGCCTCAATTTTTTTTTTCCAGCCTCAAATTTTTTTTTCCAGCCTCAATTTTTTTCTTTCCAGCCTCAATTTTTTCTTTCCAGCCTCAATTTTT
>NW_020939045.1:0-308 GCF_003984885.1 Neopelma chrysocephalum
AGAAACGAAAAACTGGGATAAACAAAGGCTCCAAAAGTCAAGGGATCTGCACAAAGAAGCCAGTTTGGAAGTGCTTCCATCATTCCTGGTTTTTAATAAGCCAATAAAACATCACCTTTTACAACAGCTTTAGGGGGCAGCTTAAGAAATATTCAAAAAGGACCTTTTTCTCTATGAAGAGAAACTATTACTGTCAAATTTCCTTTCCAAGCCTCAAATTTTTTTTTCCAAGCCTCAAATTTTTTTTTCCAAGCCTCAAATTTTTTTTCCAGCCTCAAATTTTCTTTCAAGCCTCAATTTTTTTCCAG
>NW_020939046.1:0-352 GCF_003984885.1 Neopelma chrysocephalum
TTTTTTTCCAGCCTCAAATTTTCTTTCAAGCCTCAATTTTTTTCCAGCCTCCATTTTTCTTTCCAGCCTCAAATTTTTTTTCCAGCCTCAATTTTTTCTTTCCAGCCTCAATTTTTTTTTTGAGACTCAAATTTTTTTTCCAGCCTCAATTTTGCTTTCCAGCCTCAATTTTTTTTTTCCAGCCTCAATTTTGCTTTCCAGCCTCAAATTTTTTTTTTCCAGCCTCATTTTGCTTTCCAGCCTCAATTTTTTTTTTCCAGCCTCAATTTTTTTTTTCCAGCCTCAAATTTTTTTTTCCAGCCTCAATTTTTTTCTTTCCAGCCTCAATTTTTTCTTTCCAGCCTCAATTTTT
>NW_020939047.1:0-308 GCF_003984885.1 Neopelma chrysocephalum
AGAAACGAAAAACTGGGATAAACAAAGGCTCCAAAAGTCAAGGGATCTGCACAAAGAAGCCAGTTTGGAAGTGCTTCCATCATTCCTGGTTTTTAATAAGCCAATAAAACATCACCTTTTACAACAGCTTTAGGGGGCAGCTTAAGAAATATTCAAAAAGGACCTTTTTCTCTATGAAGAGAAACTATTACTGTCAAATTTCCTTTCCAAGCCTCAAATTTTTTTTTCCAAGCCTCAAATTTTTTTTTCCAAGCCTCAAATTTTTTTTCCAGCCTCAAATTTTCTTTCAAGCCTCAATTTTTTTCCAG
>NW_020939048.1:0-713 GCF_003984885.1 Neopelma chrysocephalum
CTCCTTCCCACCACGGGAACCACCAAAAGCATCCCTACAACTTCCACAGATGTTTCCCCACTGCAGCAGAAACAGAGCAAACATGCATCCAAATCCCAGGACATTTGGGAAGCATTGTCTGACCCTCTGGAATTCTTTCCTGAAGGAAAACCACTGTGCTGATCTGATTAGGGTCTCACAGGAAACCTCGCTGTGTTCCCACCTACCAGGAGAGGAGCCAGCTGAGAATCCACCCATCTTGCTTCCCCATGGATGAAGCACATGGATTCAGGGAGCAGCAAACCTCCCTGGGCTGGCTGTGACTCCAAGAATATGGATTTCAACTTCAGATTTGGGATCAGAGGACACACAGCTGGAAGGGATGGTGGGCTTTCAAGGAGTGTAAAGGCACAGAGGTGGGACAAGCAAAACCAAGGAATCTGTTCCAACTCCACTCAGACCATGAAAGAACATAGGAATCCATGGCAGAACATGGGAATCCATGGCTGAATATGTGAATCCATGGCTGAACATGGGAATTCATGGAAGAACATGTGAGTCCATGGCTGAACATGGGAATCCATGGCTGAACATGTGAGTCCATGGCTGAACATGAGAATTCATGGAAGAACATGTGAATCCATGGCTGAACATGGGAATTCATGGAAGAACATGTGACTCCATGGTTGAACATGGGAATCCATGGCTGAACATGGGAATCCATGGTTGAACAT
>NW_020939049.1:0-538 GCF_003984885.1 Neopelma chrysocephalum
CTCCTTCCCACCACGGGAACCACCAAAAGCATCCCTACAACTTCCACGGATGTTTCCCCACTGCAGCAGAAACAGAGCAAACATGCATCCAAATCCCAGGACATTTGGGAAGCATTGTCTGATCCTCTGGAATTCTTTCCTGAAGGAAAACCACTGCGCTGATCTGATTAGGGTCTCACAGGAAACCTCGTTGTGTTCCCACCTACCAGGAGAGGAGCCAGCTGAGAATCCACCCATCTTGCTTCCCCATGGATGAAGCACATGGATTCAGGGAGCAGCAAATCTCCCTGGGCTGGCTGTGACTCCAAGAATATGGATTTCTACTTCAGATTTGGGATCAGAGGGCACACAGCTGGAAGGGATGGTGGGCTTTCAAGGAGTGTAAAGGCACAGAGGTGGGACAAGCAAAGCCAAGGAATCTGTTCCAACTCCACTCAGACCATGAAAGAACATGGGAATCCATGGCTGAACATGAGAATTCATGGAAGAACATGTGAATCCATGGCTGAACATGCGAATCCATGGCTGAACATGTGAG
>NW_020939050.1:0-876 GCF_003984885.1 Neopelma chrysocephalum
GAATATGGGAATTCATGGCTGAATATGTGAATCCATGGCTGAACATGTGAATCCATGGCAGAACATGTGAATCCATGGCAAAGAGCAGGCTAGGATTTAGGAATGCTCTCCCAGTCCTGACTGCAAAGCTCCTTTGTTTATCAGCTCTCCCCCCACTGCCCTTCCCACCCTTGGGAGAAGGAAGCCAAGGCAGCCCCTGAGATGCCACCCCCATGTCCCCTCTGCTCCCTGCACACCCCCTCAGATGGGGCTGGAGGCACTTCCCCACTCCAAAGCCCACTCCAGAGCCCCGACCCACGGCAGGGACTGGGGACAAATTGGCTTTGAGGAACGTCTCCTGAGCCAAGCCCAGCCCTCCCTGAGCACACTGACCTCTGCTCTCTCCTCAGGGCTTCCTCGTGCTGCCTGTTCTCCTGCCTCCACATCTCCAGCTCGTTCTTCATGGCATCCATGTCCTCCTGGATGTAATCCACGATCCTGCCAAGGGCTAAGGCGTTCTGGCACAGAGTCTGGATGGAGGCCTGAGACTTCCCGATTTCTTTGGCTACCAAGTCCCTCTCTCGCTTCCTGGATCCTTCCGAAACAACCAGCTTCTCCTACGGGAAAGGATCAATAAGGAAAGCATCAAAAGTGAAGAATGCTTTGGAGACCGGGAAGGAGCTGGAGAAGTGCTTCTGACAGGATGAAATGGAAGAGAAAAAACATGGAATCACAGAGTGGTTTCAGTTGGGAGGGACCTTAAAGCTCATCCCATGGGCAGGGACACCTTCCACTATCCCAGGTTGCTCCAAGCCCCGTCCAACCTGGCCTTGGACACTCCCAGGGATGAGGCAGCCACAACTTTCTGGGCAAGCTTTGAAAGCAGCAGCAAGTTTT
>NW_020939051.1:0-984 GCF_003984885.1 Neopelma chrysocephalum
TTCAAGGCTGAACATGTGAGCCCATGGCTGAATATGTGAATCCATGGTTGAACATGGGAATTCATGGCAGAACATGTGAATCCATGGCTGAACATGGGAACTCATGGAAGAACATGGGAATTCATGGCTGAATATGTGAATCCATGGCAGAACATGTGAATCCATGGCAGAACATGTGAATCCATGGCAAAGAGCAGGCTAGGATTTAGGAATGCTCTCCCAGTCCTGACTGCAAAGCTCCTTTGTTTATCAGCTCTCCCCCCACTGCCCTTCCCACCTTTGGGAGAAGGAAGCCAAGGCAGCCCCTGAGATGCCACCCCCATGTCCCCTCTGCTCCCTGCACACCCCCTCAGACGGGGCTGGAGGCACTTCCCCACTCCAAAGCCCACTCCAGAGCCCCAACCCACGGCAGGGACTGGGGACAAATTGGCTTTGAGGAACGTCTCCTGAGCCAAGCCCAGCCCTCCCTGAGCACACTGACCTCTGCTCTCTCCTCAGGGCTTCCTCGTGCTGCCTGTTCTCCTGCCTCCACATCTCCAGCTCGTTCTTCATGGCATCCATGTCCTCCTGGATGTAATCCACGATCCTGCCAAGGGCTAAGGCGTTCTGGCACAGAGTCTGGATGGAGGCCTGAGACTTCCCGATTTCTTTGGCTACCAAGTCCCTCTCTCTCTTCCTGGATCCTTCCGAAACAACCAGCTTCTCCTACGGGAAAGGATCAATAAGGAAAGCATCAAAAGTGAAGAATGCTTTGGAGACCGGGAAGGAGCTGGAGAAGTGCTTCTGACAGGATGAAATGGAAGAGAAAAACATGGAATCACAGAGGGGTTTCAGTTGGGAGGGACCTCAAAGCTCATCCCATGGGCAGGGACACCTTCCAACGTCCCAGGTTGCTCCAAGCCCCGTCCAGCCTGGCCTTGGACACTCCCAGGGATGGGGCAGCCACAACTTTCTGGGCAAGCTTTGAAAGCAGCAGCAAGTTTT
>NW_020939052.1:0-713 GCF_003984885.1 Neopelma chrysocephalum
CTCCTTCCCACCACGGGAACCACCAAAAGCATCCCTACAACTTCCACAGATGTTTCCCCACTGCAGCAGAAACAGAGCAAACATGCATCCAAATCCCAGGACATTTGGGAAGCATTGTCTGACCCTCTGGAATTCTTTCCTGAAGGAAAACCACTGTGCTGATCTGATTAGGGTCTCACAGGAAACCTCGCTGTGTTCCCACCTACCAGGAGAGGAGCCAGCTGAGAATCCACCCATCTTGCTTCCCCATGGATGAAGCACATGGATTCAGGGAGCAGCAAACCTCCCTGGGCTGGCTGTGACTCCAAGAATATGGATTTCAACTTCAGATTTGGGATCAGAGGACACACAGCTGGAAGGGATGGTGGGCTTTCAAGGAGTGTAAAGGCACAGAGGTGGGACAAGCAAAACCAAGGAATCTGTTCCAACTCCACTCAGACCATGAAAGAACATAGGAATCCATGGCAGAACATGGGAATCCATGGCTGAATATGTGAATCCATGGCTGAACATGGGAATTCATGGAAGAACATGTGAGTCCATGGCTGAACATGGGAATCCATGGCTGAACATGTGAGTCCATGGCTGAACATGAGAATTCATGGAAGAACATGTGAATCCATGGCTGAACATGGGAATTCATGGAAGAACATGTGACTCCATGGTTGAACATGGGAATCCATGGCTGAACATGGGAATCCATGGTTGAACAT
>NW_020939053.1:0-538 GCF_003984885.1 Neopelma chrysocephalum
CTCCTTCCCACCACGGGAACCACCAAAAGCATCCCTACAACTTCCACGGATGTTTCCCCACTGCAGCAGAAACAGAGCAAACATGCATCCAAATCCCAGGACATTTGGGAAGCATTGTCTGATCCTCTGGAATTCTTTCCTGAAGGAAAACCACTGCGCTGATCTGATTAGGGTCTCACAGGAAACCTCGTTGTGTTCCCACCTACCAGGAGAGGAGCCAGCTGAGAATCCACCCATCTTGCTTCCCCATGGATGAAGCACATGGATTCAGGGAGCAGCAAATCTCCCTGGGCTGGCTGTGACTCCAAGAATATGGATTTCTACTTCAGATTTGGGATCAGAGGGCACACAGCTGGAAGGGATGGTGGGCTTTCAAGGAGTGTAAAGGCACAGAGGTGGGACAAGCAAAGCCAAGGAATCTGTTCCAACTCCACTCAGACCATGAAAGAACATGGGAATCCATGGCTGAACATGAGAATTCATGGAAGAACATGTGAATCCATGGCTGAACATGCGAATCCATGGCTGAACATGTGAG
>NW_020939054.1:0-876 GCF_003984885.1 Neopelma chrysocephalum
GAATATGGGAATTCATGGCTGAATATGTGAATCCATGGCTGAACATGTGAATCCATGGCAGAACATGTGAATCCATGGCAAAGAGCAGGCTAGGATTTAGGAATGCTCTCCCAGTCCTGACTGCAAAGCTCCTTTGTTTATCAGCTCTCCCCCCACTGCCCTTCCCACCCTTGGGAGAAGGAAGCCAAGGCAGCCCCTGAGATGCCACCCCCATGTCCCCTCTGCTCCCTGCACACCCCCTCAGATGGGGCTGGAGGCACTTCCCCACTCCAAAGCCCACTCCAGAGCCCCGACCCACGGCAGGGACTGGGGACAAATTGGCTTTGAGGAACGTCTCCTGAGCCAAGCCCAGCCCTCCCTGAGCACACTGACCTCTGCTCTCTCCTCAGGGCTTCCTCGTGCTGCCTGTTCTCCTGCCTCCACATCTCCAGCTCGTTCTTCATGGCATCCATGTCCTCCTGGATGTAATCCACGATCCTGCCAAGGGCTAAGGCGTTCTGGCACAGAGTCTGGATGGAGGCCTGAGACTTCCCGATTTCTTTGGCTACCAAGTCCCTCTCTCGCTTCCTGGATCCTTCCGAAACAACCAGCTTCTCCTACGGGAAAGGATCAATAAGGAAAGCATCAAAAGTGAAGAATGCTTTGGAGACCGGGAAGGAGCTGGAGAAGTGCTTCTGACAGGATGAAATGGAAGAGAAAAAACATGGAATCACAGAGTGGTTTCAGTTGGGAGGGACCTTAAAGCTCATCCCATGGGCAGGGACACCTTCCACTATCCCAGGTTGCTCCAAGCCCCGTCCAACCTGGCCTTGGACACTCCCAGGGATGAGGCAGCCACAACTTTCTGGGCAAGCTTTGAAAGCAGCAGCAAGTTTT
>NW_020939055.1:0-984 GCF_003984885.1 Neopelma chrysocephalum
TTCAAGGCTGAACATGTGAGCCCATGGCTGAATATGTGAATCCATGGTTGAACATGGGAATTCATGGCAGAACATGTGAATCCATGGCTGAACATGGGAACTCATGGAAGAACATGGGAATTCATGGCTGAATATGTGAATCCATGGCAGAACATGTGAATCCATGGCAGAACATGTGAATCCATGGCAAAGAGCAGGCTAGGATTTAGGAATGCTCTCCCAGTCCTGACTGCAAAGCTCCTTTGTTTATCAGCTCTCCCCCCACTGCCCTTCCCACCTTTGGGAGAAGGAAGCCAAGGCAGCCCCTGAGATGCCACCCCCATGTCCCCTCTGCTCCCTGCACACCCCCTCAGACGGGGCTGGAGGCACTTCCCCACTCCAAAGCCCACTCCAGAGCCCCAACCCACGGCAGGGACTGGGGACAAATTGGCTTTGAGGAACGTCTCCTGAGCCAAGCCCAGCCCTCCCTGAGCACACTGACCTCTGCTCTCTCCTCAGGGCTTCCTCGTGCTGCCTGTTCTCCTGCCTCCACATCTCCAGCTCGTTCTTCATGGCATCCATGTCCTCCTGGATGTAATCCACGATCCTGCCAAGGGCTAAGGCGTTCTGGCACAGAGTCTGGATGGAGGCCTGAGACTTCCCGATTTCTTTGGCTACCAAGTCCCTCTCTCTCTTCCTGGATCCTTCCGAAACAACCAGCTTCTCCTACGGGAAAGGATCAATAAGGAAAGCATCAAAAGTGAAGAATGCTTTGGAGACCGGGAAGGAGCTGGAGAAGTGCTTCTGACAGGATGAAATGGAAGAGAAAAACATGGAATCACAGAGGGGTTTCAGTTGGGAGGGACCTCAAAGCTCATCCCATGGGCAGGGACACCTTCCAACGTCCCAGGTTGCTCCAAGCCCCGTCCAGCCTGGCCTTGGACACTCCCAGGGATGGGGCAGCCACAACTTTCTGGGCAAGCTTTGAAAGCAGCAGCAAGTTTT
>NW_020939056.1:0-2196 GCF_003984885.1 Neopelma chrysocephalum
CCCTGAGGTGTCCCCTGACCTGTCCCTTGTCCCCAGATCGTGGTGACGGTGTGGCAGAGGGACTCAGAACCCCCGGAGCTGCAGGAGGGGGGGGGGGTTACCTGCGGCTCCTCCAGGGCCGCGCCCCCGCCCAGGTGTTCCGGCAGCACCGCGGGGCCTTCAAGGCGCAGGGTGAGCACCCCAAAAACCTCCAAAATGGGCACAATTTCCCCCAAAAACTGTCCCCAAAGGTGTCCTCGGGGTGTCTCTTGAATGTCACCTCGTTGTCCCCGCAGTGAGCACCCTCCTGACCGTGCTGCCACCGCCCAGGGTCCGCTGCCGGCAGGTCACCGTGTCCGGGAAGTACCTGACGGTGCTCAAAGGTGAGGGGGGGACATTTGGGGACGTTTGGGGGCATCTGGGGAGGTGGGAGGGACAGGGGGACATCTGGGGATGTTTGGGGACATTTGGGGACAGGGAATATGGGGGGACAAGGGGGAGACATTTGGGGACAGGTGACGGTGTCTGGGAAGTACCTGACGGTGCTCAAAGGTGAGGGGGGGGATTTGGGGACATTTGGGGATGTTTGGGGATGTTTGGGGACATTTGGGGACAAGGGGGGGGACAGGAAATATGGGGGGACAAGGGGGGGACATTTGGGGACAGGAGGGTTGAGGTGTCACCAGGTGACGGTGTCCAGGAAGTACCTGACGGTGCTCAAAGGTGAGAGGGGGAATTTGGGGACATTTGGGGATGTTTGGGGACATTTGGGGAGGTGGGAGGGACAGGGGGACATGAGGGGGACAGGGGGACAAAGGGGGGGGACAGGGGGAGAGGAAGGGGTCAGGTGTCGGCAGGTGACGGTGTCCAGGAAGTACCTGACGGTGCTCAAAGGTGAGAGGGGGGAATTTGGGGACGTTTGGGGACATTTGGGGATGTTTGGGGACATGGGGGAGGTGGGAGGGACACGGGGACATTTGGGGACAAGGGGAGGGACAGGGGGACATCTGGGGACAGGTGACGGTGTCCGGGAAGTACCTGACGGTGCTCAAAGGTGAGGGGGGGGATTTGGGGATGTTTGGGGACAAGGGGGGGACATTCCCAATGTCCCCAATGTCCCCAAATGTCCCCCGGTGTCCCCAGTGCTCCCTGGGAGCTCCCAGGAGGAGATTTCCCTGTGGGATGTGCAGATCCTGCCCCGACAGCCCCCCAATCCCAACATCCCCAAATCCCCCCAATCCTCCCAATTCCTCCAACCCCCCCCAATGTCCCCAATGTCCCCAATGTCCCCAAATGTCCCCTGGTGTCCCCAGTGCTGAACGGGAGCTCCCAGGAGGAGATTTCCCTGTGGGATGTGCAGATCCTGCCCAACTTCAACGCCAGTTACCTGCCCGTGATGCCCGACGGCTCCGTCCTGCTCGTCGACGACGTCTGGTCAGGGGACACTTTTTGGGGACATCTGGGGACAGTCGGGGGTGGCAGGGGGCTGAGGGGACCTTGGGGACAATGGGGGGACCTTGGGAATGTGGGGGGACCTTGGGGACAATGTGGGGACCTTGGGGACAGTGTGGTGACATCAGGGATGGAAAGGGACCTTGGGGACCTTGGGGACAACGTGGAGACCTTGGGGACAATGGGGGCACCTTGGGGACAATGTGGTGACATCAGGGATGGAAGGGGACCTTGGGGACAGTGAAGGGACCTTGGGGACAGTGTGGGGACCTTGGGGACAGTGAAGGGACCTTGGGGACAGTGTGGTGACCTTGGGGACAGTGTGGGGACCTTGGGGACAGTGTGGGAACCTTGGGGACAGTGTGGGGACCTCAGGGACAATGTGGTGACCTTGGGGACAGTGAAGGGACCTTGGGGACAATGTGGTGACTTTGGGGACAGTGTGGTGACCTTGGGGTGTCCCTGAGGTGTCCCCCTTTGTCCCCCCCCCAGCCACCACTCTGGGGAGGTGTCCGTGGGGACCTTGGGGACAACGTGGGGACCTTGGGGACAGTGTGGTGACATCAGGGATGGGAGGAGACCAAGGGGACCATGGGGGGACCTTGGCAACAACATGGAGACCTTGGGGACAGTGTGGAGACCTTGGGGACAGTGTGGGGACACCAGGGATGGGAGGGGACCTTGGGGACCCCGAGATGTCCCCGAGGTGTCCCCGGGATGTCCCTGAGGTGTCCCCCTGTCCCCCCCCAGCCACCACTCCGGGGA
>NW_020939057.1:0-2190 GCF_003984885.1 Neopelma chrysocephalum
CCCTGAGGTGTCCCCTGACCTGTCCCTTGTCCCCAGATCGTGGTGACGGTGTGGCAGAGGGACTCAGAACCCCCGGAGCTGCAGGAGGGGGGGGGTTACCTGCGGCTCCTCCAGGGCCGCGCCCCCGCCCAGGTGTTCCGGCAGCACCGCGGGGCCTTCAAGGCGCAGGGTGAGCACCCCAAAAACCTCCAAAATGGGCACAATTTCCCCCAAAAACTGTCCCCAAAGGTGTCCTCGGGGTGTCTCTTGAATGTCACCTCGTTGTCCCCGCAGTGAGCACCCTCCTGACCGTGCTGCCACCGCCCAGGGTCCGCTGCCGGCAGGTCACCGTGTCCGGGAAGTACCTGACGGTGCTCAAAGGTGAGGGGGGGACATTTGGGGACGTTTGGGGGCATCTGGGGAGGTGGGAGGGACAGGGGGACATCTGGGGATGTTTGGGGACATTTGGGGACAGGGAATATGGGGGGACAAGGGGGAGACATTTGGGGACAGGTGACGGTGTCTGGGAAGTACCTGACGGTGCTCAAAGGTGAGGGGGGGATTTGGGGACATTTGGGGATGTTTGGGGATGTTTGGGGACATTTGGGGACAAGGGGGGGACAGGAAATATGGGGGGACAAGGGGGGGACATTTGGGGACAGGAGGGTTGAGGTGTCACCAGGTGACGGTGTCCAGGAAGTACCTGACGGTGCTCAAAGGTGAGAGGGGGAATTTGGGGACATTTGGGGATGTTTGGGGACATTTGGGGAGGTGGGAGGGACAGGGGGACATGAGGGGGACAGGGGGACAAAGGGGGGGGACAGGGGGAGAGGAAGGGGTCAGGTGTCGGCAGGTGACGGTGTCCAGGAAGTACCTGACGGTGCTCAAAGGTGAGAGGGGGGAATTTGGGGACGTTTGGGGACATTTGGGGATGTTTGGGGACATGGGGGAGGTGGGAGGGACACGGGGACATTTGGGGACAAGGGGAGGGACAGGGGGACATCTGGGGACAGGTGACGGTGTCCGGGAAGTACCTGACGGTGCTCAAAGGTGAGGGGGGGGATTTGGGGATGTTTGGGGACAAGGGGGGGACATTCCCAATGTCCCCAATGTCCCCAAATGTCCCCCGGTGTCCCCAGTGCTCCCTGGGAGCTCCCAGGAGGAGATTTCCCTGTGGGATGTGCAGATCCTGCCCCGACAGCCCCCCAATCCCAACATCCCCAAATCCCCCCAATCCTCCCAATTCCTCCAACCCCCCCAATGTCCCCAATGTCCCCAATGTCCCCAAATGTCCCCTGGTGTCCCCAGTGCTGAACGGGAGCTCCCAGGAGGAGATTTCCCTGTGGGATGTGCAGATCCTGCCCAACTTCAACGCCAGTTACCTGCCCGTGATGCCCGACGGCTCCGTCCTGCTCGTCGACGACGTCTGGTCAGGGGACACTTTTTGGGGACATCTGGGGACAGTCGGGGGTGGCAGGGGGCTGAGGGGACCTTGGGGACAATGGGGGGACCTTGGGAATGTGGGGGGACCTTGGGGACAATGTGGGGACCTTGGGGACAGTGTGGTGACATCAGGGATGGAAAGGGACCTTGGGGACCTTGGGGACAACGTGGAGACCTTGGGGACAATGGGGACACCTTGGGGACAATGTGGTGACATCAGGGATGGAAGGGGACCTTGGGGACAGTGAAGGGACCTTGGGGACAGTGTGGGGACCTTGGGGACAGTGAAGGGACCTTGGGGACAGTGTGGTGACCTTGGGGACAGTGTGGGGACCTTGGGGACAGTGTGGGAACCTTGGGGACAGTGTGGGGACCTCAGGGACAATGTGGTGACCTTGGGGACAGTGAAGGGACCTTGGGGACAATGTGGTGACTTTGGGGACAGTGTGGTGACCTTGGGGTGTCCCTGAGGTGTCCCCCTTTGTCCCCCCCCAGCCACCACTCTGGGGAGGTGTCCGTGGGGACCTTGGGGACAACGTGGGGACCTTGGGGACAGTGTGGTGACATCAGGGATGGGAGGAGACCAAGGGGACCATGGGGGGACCTTGGCAACAACATGGAGACCTTGGGGACAGTGTGGAGACCTTGGGGACAGTGTGGGGACACCAGGGATGGGAGGGGACCTTGGGGACCCCGAGATGTCCCCGAGGTGTCCCCGGGATGTCCCTGAGGTGTCCCCCTGTCCCCCCCCAGCCACCACTCCGGGGA
>NW_020939058.1:0-732 GCF_003984885.1 Neopelma chrysocephalum
CCCCCCCCAGCCACCACTCCGGGGAGGTGCCGGTGGGCACCTTGGGGACAACGTGGAGACCTTGGGGACAATGTGGAGACCTTGAGAACAATGGGGTGACACCAGGGATGGGAGGGGACCTTGGGGACCCCGAGATGTCCCCGAGGTGCCCCTGAGGTGTCCCCCTTTGTCCCCCCGCAGCCACCACTCCGGGGAGGTGCCGGTGGGCGCGTTCTGCCGCGTGTCGGGGTCGGGCGCGGGGTGTCCCTGTGCCCTCAGTGCCCTGGAGGAGCACAACTTCCTCTTCCAGCTCCAGGCCCCCGAGAGACCCCCCGAGGACGCCAAGGAGGTGAGGGGACACTTGGGGACACCAGGGGTGGCCTTGGGGACAGTTGTCGGGGGTCAAAGGCCTCGTCCGAGGGGCTTCGTCCAGTCCTGGGGACACCAAGACCTTCCCCTGGTTGGGGTGTCCTCGGGGTTGGGGACACTTGGGGACACCAGGGAGGGCTTGGGGACACTGAGAGGACCTTGGGGACATTGGGGTGGCCTTGGGGACACCAGGAGTGGCCTTGGGGACAGTTGTCAGGGGCCACCACCCTCGTCCAGGGGTTCTGAGGACACCAAAACCCTCCCTGGGTTGGGGTGTCCTCGGGGTTGGGGACACTCAGGGTGGCCTTGGGGACACTTGGGGACACTCAGGGTGGCTTTGGGGACACCGGGGGTGGCCTTGGGGACAATTGTCAGGGGCCACCA
>NW_020939059.1:0-732 GCF_003984885.1 Neopelma chrysocephalum
CCCCCCCCAGCCACCACTCCGGGGAGGTGCCGGTGGGCACCTTGGGGACAACGTGGAGACCTTGGGGACAATGTGGAGACCTTGAGAACAATGGGGTGACACCAGGGATGGGAGGGGACCTTGGGGACCCCGAGATGTCCCCGAGGTGCCCCTGAGGTGTCCCCCTTTGTCCCCCCGCAGCCACCACTCCGGGGAGGTGCCGGTGGGCGCGTTCTGCCGCGTGTCGGGGTCGGGCGCGGGGTGTCCCTGTGCCCTCAGTGCCCTGGAGGAGCACAACTTCCTCTTCCAGCTCCAGGCCCCCGAGAGACCCCCCGAGGACGCCAAGGAGGTGAGGGGACACTTGGGGACACCAGGGGTGGCCTTGGGGACAGTTGTCGGGGGTCAAAGGCCTCGTCCGAGGGGCTTCGTCCAGTCCTGGGGACACCAAGACCTTCCCCTGGTTGGGGTGTCCTCGGGGTTGGGGACACTTGGGGACACCAGGGAGGGCTTGGGGACACTGAGAGGACCTTGGGGACATTGGGGTGGCCTTGGGGACACCAGGAGTGGCCTTGGGGACAGTTGTCAGGGGCCACCACCCTCGTCCAGGGGTTCTGAGGACACCAAAACCCTCCCTGGGTTGGGGTGTCCTCGGGGTTGGGGACACTCAGGGTGGCCTTGGGGACACTTGGGGACACTCAGGGTGGCTTTGGGGACACCGGGGGTGGCCTTGGGGACAATTGTCAGGGGCCACCA
>NW_020939060.1:0-941 GCF_003984885.1 Neopelma chrysocephalum
TCCCCAGACCCTCCTGGCTGCCCAGAGCCACCCCTGGAGGTGCCACCATGTCACTGTGCCATCACTGTCCCCGTGTCACCACCTCCTTGGGGCTTGATGGAGGCTCCCTGGTGGTGCCACCTCGGTGCCACCACTATGTCCCCACGATGTCCCCAACATCCCTACAATGTCCCCAAATGTCCCCAGACCCTCCTGGCTGCCCAGAGCCACCCCTGGAGGTGCCACCGTGTCACTGTCCCCATGTCATCACCTCCTTGGGGCTTGATGGGACTCCCTGGTGGTGCCACCACGATGTCCCTGTGATGCCACCCTGATGTCCCCAACATCCCCCCAATGTCCCCAATGTCCCTGATGTCCCCAATCCCCCCAACGTCCCCACGATGTCCCCAATGTCCCCCAATGTCCCCAACGTCCCCAATTCCCCCAATATCCTCCCAATGCCCCCCAATGTCCCCAACGTCCCCAATGTCCCCCCAATGTCCCCAATGTCCCCAATTTCCCCTCAATGTCCCCCCAATGTCCCCAGAATGTTCCCAATCCCCCCAACGTCCCCATGCTGTCCCTGATGCCCCTGATGTCCCCCCAGTCTGCCCAGTATCCGTCTGGAGCGTCCCCGGTTTGTGATGACGGCCACGGTGGAGTCCCCGGTGCCGGCGCGGCGCCGCTTCACCGTCACCTACACCCTGCGCAACGAGCTCCAGGACTTCCTGGCCGTCAGGCTCGTCTGGACACCCGACACTGGTGGGGACATCCAGGGACATCCAGGGACAGAGGGGGGATTGGGGACACTTGGGGGGATTGGGGACATTTGGGGGGATTGGGGGATTGGGGACATTTGGGGCATTGGGGACATTTGGGGATGTTGGGGGTGTTGGGGACGTTGGGGACATTTGGGGAGATTAGAGGATTGGGGACATTTGGGACATTGAGGGGATTGGGGG
>NW_020939060.1:1041-1979 GCF_003984885.1 Neopelma chrysocephalum
ATTGGGGACATCCAGGGACATCAGGGGGTGTTGGGGACATTGGGGGGGACATTGGGGAACATTGGGGACATTGGGGACATTGGGGGTGTTGGGGATGTTGGGGACATTGGGGACATTGGGGATATTGGAGGGATTGGGGGGGAACATTGGGGGGATTGGAGGATTAGGGACATTTGGGGACATTGGGGATATTTGGGGACATTGGGGACATTTGGGGGGATTGGGAACATTGGGGGGACGTTGGGGGACAGGGACAGGGGAGGGGACATGGGGGCTCCCACTCCCACAATTCCCACATTAATTCCCACATTAATTCCCACATTCCTACATTAATTCGATTCCCACGTTCCTACAATTAATTCCCACAATTCCCACATTAATTCACACATTAATTCCCACCATTCCCACGTTCCCACCGTTCCCACATTCCCGCATTATTAACCCACATTAATTCCCACATTAACTCCTATATTTGCTGCAATTCCCACATCAATTCCCACATTAATTCCTACATTTCCCACGATTCCCACATTAATTCCCACATTAATTCCCACGTTAATTAATTCCCACATTCCCCCATTGCCACATCTCCTACATTCCCATCATTCCCACGTTAATTCCCACATTTCTGTAATTAATTCCCACATTAATTCCCACGTTTCCCACATTAATTCCCACATTAATTCCCCCATTCCTATAATTAATTCCCACATTAATTCCCATAATTCCCACAATTCCCACAATCCCTGCACTCCCCTAATTCCCAAATTTTCCCGGAATTCCCAGGCAAAGCCCCGTCCCTGTCGGGCTCCCTGGATTCCATCGTGTGCCACACCCCCCCTCACCAACCTGGGATATTCCCGGAAGGGCAGCGCCAGGACCATCCGGGTGCCATTCCAGGCGCTCCGGGAGGGGCTCTTCGAGGTGACACCAGTGCT
>NW_020939061.1:0-941 GCF_003984885.1 Neopelma chrysocephalum
TCCCCAGACCCTCCTGGCTGCCCAGAGCCACCCCTGGAGGTGCCACCATGTCACTGTGCCATCACTGTCCCCGTGTCACCACCTCCTTGGGGCTTGATGGAGGCTCCCTGGTGGTGCCACCTCGGTGCCACCACTATGTCCCCACGATGTCCCCAACATCCCTACAATGTCCCCAAATGTCCCCAGACCCTCCTGGCTGCCCAGAGCCACCCCTGGAGGTGCCACCGTGTCACTGTCCCCATGTCATCACCTCCTTGGGGCTTGATGGGACTCCCTGGTGGTGCCACCACGATGTCCCTGTGATGCCACCCTGATGTCCCCAACATCCCCCCAATGTCCCCAATGTCCCTGATGTCCCCAATCCCCCCAACGTCCCCACGATGTCCCCAATGTCCCCCAATGTCCCCAACGTCCCCAATTCCCCCAATATCCTCCCAATGCCCCCCAATGTCCCCAACGTCCCCAATGTCCCCCCAATGTCCCCAATGTCCCCAATTTCCCCTCAATGTCCCCCCAATGTCCCCAGAATGTTCCCAATCCCCCCAACGTCCCCATGCTGTCCCTGATGCCCCTGATGTCCCCCCAGTCTGCCCAGTATCCGTCTGGAGCGTCCCCGGTTTGTGATGACGGCCACGGTGGAGTCCCCGGTGCCGGCGCGGCGCCGCTTCACCGTCACCTACACCCTGCGCAACGAGCTCCAGGACTTCCTGGCCGTCAGGCTCGTCTGGACACCCGACACTGGTGGGGACATCCAGGGACATCCAGGGACAGAGGGGGGATTGGGGACACTTGGGGGGATTGGGGACATTTGGGGGGATTGGGGGATTGGGGACATTTGGGGCATTGGGGACATTTGGGGATGTTGGGGGTGTTGGGGACGTTGGGGACATTTGGGGAGATTAGAGGATTGGGGACATTTGGGACATTGAGGGGATTGGGGG
>NW_020939061.1:1041-2147 GCF_003984885.1 Neopelma chrysocephalum
ATTGGGGACATCCAGGGACATCAGGGGGTGTTGGGGACATTGGGGGGGACATTGGGGAACATTGGGGACATTGGGGACATTGGGGGTGTTGGGGATGTTGGGGACATTGGGGACATTGGGGATATTGGAGGGATTGGGGGGAACATTGGGGGGATTGGAGGATTAGGGACATTTGGGGACATTGGGGATATTTGGGGACATTGGGGACATTTGGGGGGATTGGGAACATTGGGGGGACGTTGGGGGACAGGGACAGGGGAGGGGACATGGGGGCTCCCACTCCCACAATTCCCACATTAATTCCCACATTAATTCCCACATTCCTACATTAATTCGATTCCCACGTTCCTACAATTAATTCCCACAATTCCCACATTAATTCACACATTAATTCCCACCATTCCCACGTTCCCACCGTTCCCACATTCCCGCATTATTAACCCACATTAATTCCCACATTAACTCCTATATTTGCTGCAATTCCCACATCAATTCCCACATTAATTCCTACATTTCCCACGATTCCCACATTAATTCCCACATTAATTCCCACGTTAATTAATTCCCACATTCCCCCATTGCCACATCTCCTACATTCCCATCATTCCCACGTTAATTCCCACATTTCTGTAATTAATTCCCACATTAATTCCCACGTTTCCCACATTAATTCCCACATTAATTCCCCCATTCCTATAATTAATTCCCACATTAATTCCCATAATTCCCACAATTCCCACAATCCCTGCACTCCCATCATTCCCAATTTTCCCAAAATTCCCAGGAAAAGCCCCGTCCCTGTCGGGCTCCCTGGACTCCATCCTGTGAGGACAGGGATCCCATTCCCATGATCCCATTCCCATTCCCATCATTCCCCCATTAATTCCCACATTCCCCCATAATTCCCACAATTCCCACACTCCCCTAATTCCCAAATTTTCCCGGAATTCCCAGGCAAGGCCCCGTCCCTGTCGGGCTCCCTGGATTCCATCGTGTGCCACACCCCCCCTCACCAACCTGGGATATTCCCGGAAGGGCAGCGCCAGGACCATCCGGGTGCCATTCCAGGCGCTCCGGGAGGGGCTCTTCGAGGTGACACCAGTGCT
>NW_020939062.1:0-357 GCF_003984885.1 Neopelma chrysocephalum
TCCCCAGACCCTCCTGGCTGCCCAGAGCCACCCCTGGAGGTGCCACCGTGCCACTGTCCCCATGTCACCACCTCCCCAGGTCTTTGTGCAGCTCCCCTGGGGCTCCCTGGTGGTGCCACCATGATGTCCCCGTGATGTCCCCAACGTCCCCACGGTGTCCCCAATGTCCCCAGACCCTCCTGGCTGCCCAGAGCCACCCCTGGAGGTGCCACCACGTCACTGTCCCCGTGTCACCACCTTCACCAGCTCCCCTGGGGCTCCCCGGTGGTGCCACCTCAATGCCACCACAATGTCCCCACGATGTCCCCGATGTCCCCAATGTCCCCAGACCCTCCTGGCTGCCCAGAGCCACCCCTG
>NW_020939063.1:0-357 GCF_003984885.1 Neopelma chrysocephalum
TCCCCAGACCCTCCTGGCTGCCCAGAGCCACCCCTGGAGGTGCCACCGTGCCACTGTCCCCATGTCACCACCTCCCCAGGTCTTTGTGCAGCTCCCCTGGGGCTCCCTGGTGGTGCCACCATGATGTCCCCGTGATGTCCCCAACGTCCCCACGGTGTCCCCAATGTCCCCAGACCCTCCTGGCTGCCCAGAGCCACCCCTGGAGGTGCCACCACGTCACTGTCCCCGTGTCACCACCTTCACCAGCTCCCCTGGGGCTCCCCGGTGGTGCCACCTCAATGCCACCACAATGTCCCCACGATGTCCCCGATGTCCCCAATGTCCCCAGACCCTCCTGGCTGCCCAGAGCCACCCCTG
>NW_020939064.1:0-390 GCF_003984885.1 Neopelma chrysocephalum
GTCCCCAGATGATGGTGACAGTGTGGCAGAGGGACTGAGGTGTCCCCCTGTCCCCCGAGGTGTCCCCTGAGGTGTCCCTTGTCCCCAGACGATGGTGACAGTGTCCCTTGTCCCCAAATTGTGGTGACAGAGGGACTCAGAACCCCCGGAGCTGCAGGAGGGGGGGGGTTACCTGTGGCTCTCAGGTGTCCCCTCAGGTGTCCCTTTGTCCCCTCAGGTGTCCCTCTGTCCCCTGAGGTGTCCCCTGACCTGTCCCTTGTGCCCAGATCGTGGTGACCGTGTGGCAGAGGGACACAGAACCCCCGGAGCTGCAGGAGGGGGGGGGTTACCTGCAGCTCTCAGGTGTCCCCTGAGGTGTCCCCTGACCTGTCCCTTGTCCCCAGATCGTGG
>NW_020939065.1:0-698 GCF_003984885.1 Neopelma chrysocephalum
CCCCTGAGGTGTCCCCTGACCTGTCCCTTGTCCCCAGATGATGGTGACAGTGATGGTGACAGTGTCCCTTGTCCCCAAATTGTGGTGACAGAGAGACGCAGAACCCCCCGAGCTGCAGGAGGGGGGGGGTTACCTGCAGCTCTCAGGTGTCCCTCTGTCCCCTGGGGTGTCCCTCTGTCCCCTCAGGTGTCCCCTGACCTGTCCCCTGTTCCCAGACGATGGTGACAGTGTCCCTTGTCCCCAAATTTTGGTGACAGAGAGACACAGAACCCCCGGAGCTGCAGGAGGGGGGGGGTTACCTGCAGCTCTCAGGTGTCCCCTCAGGTGTCCCCCTGTCCCCAGATGATGGTGACAGTGATGGTGACAGTGTCCCTTGTCCCCAGATCGTGGTGACCGTGTGGCAGAGGGACTCGGAGCCCCCCGAGCTGCAGGAGGGGGGGGGGTTACCTGTGGCTCTCAGGTGTCCCCTCAGGTGTCCCCTGACCTGTCCCTTGTCCCCAAATGATGGTGACAGTGTCCCTTGTCCCCAGATCGTGGTGACAGTGTGGCAGAGGGACTGAGGTGTCCCCTTGTCCCCTGAGGTGTCCCCTGAGGTGTCCCTTGTCCCCAAATGATGGTGACAGTGTCCCTTGTCCCCAGATCGTGGTGACGGTGTGGCAGAGGGACTGAGGTGTCCCTTGTCCCCTGAGGTGTCCCCT
>NW_020939066.1:0-390 GCF_003984885.1 Neopelma chrysocephalum
GTCCCCAGATGATGGTGACAGTGTGGCAGAGGGACTGAGGTGTCCCCCTGTCCCCCGAGGTGTCCCCTGAGGTGTCCCTTGTCCCCAGACGATGGTGACAGTGTCCCTTGTCCCCAAATTGTGGTGACAGAGGGACTCAGAACCCCCGGAGCTGCAGGAGGGGGGGGGTTACCTGTGGCTCTCAGGTGTCCCCTCAGGTGTCCCTTTGTCCCCTCAGGTGTCCCTCTGTCCCCTGAGGTGTCCCCTGACCTGTCCCTTGTGCCCAGATCGTGGTGACCGTGTGGCAGAGGGACACAGAACCCCCGGAGCTGCAGGAGGGGGGGGGTTACCTGCAGCTCTCAGGTGTCCCCTGAGGTGTCCCCTGACCTGTCCCTTGTCCCCAGATCGTGG
>NW_020939067.1:0-698 GCF_003984885.1 Neopelma chrysocephalum
CCCCTGAGGTGTCCCCTGACCTGTCCCTTGTCCCCAGATGATGGTGACAGTGATGGTGACAGTGTCCCTTGTCCCCAAATTGTGGTGACAGAGAGACGCAGAACCCCCCGAGCTGCAGGAGGGGGGGGGTTACCTGCAGCTCTCAGGTGTCCCTCTGTCCCCTGGGGTGTCCCTCTGTCCCCTCAGGTGTCCCCTGACCTGTCCCCTGTTCCCAGACGATGGTGACAGTGTCCCTTGTCCCCAAATTTTGGTGACAGAGAGACACAGAACCCCCGGAGCTGCAGGAGGGGGGGGGTTACCTGCAGCTCTCAGGTGTCCCCTCAGGTGTCCCCCTGTCCCCAGATGATGGTGACAGTGATGGTGACAGTGTCCCTTGTCCCCAGATCGTGGTGACCGTGTGGCAGAGGGACTCGGAGCCCCCCGAGCTGCAGGAGGGGGGGGGGTTACCTGTGGCTCTCAGGTGTCCCCTCAGGTGTCCCCTGACCTGTCCCTTGTCCCCAAATGATGGTGACAGTGTCCCTTGTCCCCAGATCGTGGTGACAGTGTGGCAGAGGGACTGAGGTGTCCCCTTGTCCCCTGAGGTGTCCCCTGAGGTGTCCCTTGTCCCCAAATGATGGTGACAGTGTCCCTTGTCCCCAGATCGTGGTGACGGTGTGGCAGAGGGACTGAGGTGTCCCTTGTCCCCTGAGGTGTCCCCT
>NW_020939068.1:0-1524 GCF_003984885.1 Neopelma chrysocephalum
AGGCGCTCCGGGAGGGGCTCTTCGAGGTGACACCAGTGCTCCCAGTATCCTCCCAGTGCTCCCAGTATCCCCCAGTGTCCTCCCAGTATGCCCCAGTATCCCCCATTCCCAGTCCCAGTGCTCCCAGTATCCCCCATTCCCAGTCCCAGTGTCCCCATTCCAGGCGCTCCGGGAGGGGCTCTTCAAGGTGACACCAGTGCTCCCAGTATCCCCCAGTGCCCCTCCCAGTATCCCCAGTGCCCTCCCAGTGCCCCTCCCAGTATCCCCAGTGCCCTCCCAGTATGCCCCAGTATTCCCGGTATCCCTTATTCCCAGTATCTCCAGTATCCCCCATTCCCAGTCCCAGTGTCCCCATTCCAGGCGCTCCGGGAGGGGCTCTTCGAGGTGACTCCAGTGCTCCCAGTACCCTCCCAGTATCCCCCAGTGCCCTCCCAGTATCCCCCAGTATCCTCCCAGAATCTCCCAGTGTTCCCAGTATCCCCCAGTATCTCCAGTATCCCCCATTCCCATTCCCAGTGTTCCCATTCCAGGCGCTCCGGGAGGGGCTCTTCGAGGTGACACCAGTGCTCCCAGTACCCTCCCAGTATCCCCCAGTATCCCCCAGTGCTCTCCCAGTATGCCCCAGTATTCCCGGTATCCCTTATTCCCAGTATCTCCAGTATCCCCCATTCCCAGTCCCAGTGTCCCCATTCCAGGCGCTCCGGGAGGGGCTCTTCGAGGTGACACCAGTGCTCCCAGTATCCCCCAGTATCCCCCAGTGCTCTCCCAGTATGCCCCAGTATTCCCGGTATCCCTTATTCCCAGTATCTCCAGTATCCCCCATTCCCAGTCCCAGTGTCCCCATTCCAGGCGCTCTGCGAGGGGCTCTTCGAGGTGACACCAGTGCTCCCAGTATCCCCAGTGCCCTCCCAGTATCCCCAGTGCCCCTCCCAGTATCCCCAGTGCCCCTCCCAGTATCCCCAGTGCCCCTCCCAGTATCCCCAGTGCCCTCCCAGTATCCCCAGTGTCCCCATATCCCCTTTTTCTCTGTCCCCAGTGCCCTCCCGGTGCTCTCCCAGTGCTCCCAGTGCTCTCCCAGTGCTCCCAGTGCCCTTTCAGGGCTCCCAGTGCCATCCCAGTATCCCCAATGTCCCTCCCAGTATCCCCAGTGCCCTCCCAGTACCCCCAATGCCCTCCCAGTACCCCCATTGCCCTCCCAGTGCTCCCAGTGCCCTCCCAGTGCCCTCCCAGTGCCCTTTTCTCTATTCCCAGTCCTCCCAGTGCCCTCCCAGTGCCCTCCCAGTATCCCCAGTGCCCTCCCAGTGCTCCCAGTGCCCTCCCGGTGCCCTCCCAGTCTCCCCAGTGCCCTCCCAGTGCCATCCCAGTGCCCTTTTCTCTATCCCCAGCACTCCCAGTGCCCTCCCAGTACCCCCACTGCCCCCCCATTGCCCTCCCAGTGCTCCCAGTGCCCTCCCAGTTCACTGACCGTCCCCTGTGCCCCCCCTCCCAGTTGTCCCAGCACATGAAGCTGAAGCTCCAGTTCAC
>NW_020939069.1:0-1451 GCF_003984885.1 Neopelma chrysocephalum
TTCCCAGAACATCGGGAATTCCGGGAATTCCGGGAATAACCCCCCCCCGAACCCCCTGGGCCGAACTGGCCACTTCTTTATCCGCCTTGGCCACGGTGGCTCCCGGAGGAGGATCCGGGGATTCCTCGGGAATTCCTCGGGATGGGGACGGAGACGGGAATGATGGGAATGATGGGGAGAACCCGGAGAATCCGGCGGTTTTCCGGGAATGCCGAGCGCTCCTGACACACAGCAAGGGACCCCCCGGCTGCCCCGGGGCCGGGGTGGGTGATGGGAATGTCGGGAATGTCAGGAATGTTGGGAATGTCGGGAATGTTGGGATTGGGATTCTGGGAGTGGAGGTGGGAATGCTGTTTTTTTGGGAATTCCGGGTGTTCCCGGTGGAAAATCTGGGATTCTTGGGGTGTCCCAGGGCTGGGACAGGCGATGGAGGAGATACTGGGAATATTGGGAATATTGGGAATGTTGGGAATGTTGGGATTGGGATACTGGGAATGGAGGTGGGAATGAGGAGTTGGTGGTTTTTTGGGAATTCTGAGTGTTCCCGATGGAAAATTTGGGATTCTTGGGGTGTCTCGGGGCTGGGATGGGTGGTAGAGGGAATATTGGGAATGGTGGGAATGTTGGGAATGTCGGGATAGGGATGGAGGTGGGAATGAGGAGCCGCTGGTTTTCTGGGAATTCTGGACATTCCTGATGGGAAAACCAGAGATTCCCGGGCTGGGGTGGGTGACAAAGGGGACACTGGGAATACTGGGAATACCGGGAATACTGGGATTGGGATGGAGCTGGGAATGGGGACACAGAACTGGGAAGGGGGAGGCGTCGGAGCCTCCGGTTTCCCGGGAATTCTGGGTGTTCCCAATGGAAAAATCTGGGATTCTTGGGGTGTCCCGGGGCTGGGATGGGTGAGAAAAGGAGGGCTGGGAATGTTGGGAATGTTGGGATTGGGATACTGGGAATGGAGCTGGGAGTGGGGAGGTGTCAGAGCCACCAGTTTCCCGGGAATTCCGGGCGTTCCCGATGGAAAACCAGGGATCCCTGGCTGACACTGGGAATACTGGGAATCCTGGGAATCCCGGGACTGTCGGGATTGGGATTTATCCCGGTTTTTCCCTGCCCCAGATCCCGGTGGAGGATCCCATCGTGGCCACGGACGAGGTGATTTTCCCGCTCACCGTTTCCCTGGATAAACTCCCGCCCGGAACCGGAAAAGCCAAGGTGGGACAGTCGGGGGAACTTTGGGAATGGGGAGAGACCTTGGGAATGGGAGGAATCCTTGGGAAGGGGAGGAGAACTTGGGGACAATTTGGGAGACTTTGGGATGATTTGGGGACTTTGGGAATGATTTGGGGACATTTGGAATGATTTTGGGACTTTGGGGACAATTTGGGGACCTTGGGAATGGGAGGAAACCTTGGGAATGGGAGGAAACCTTGGGAATGGGAGGA
>NW_020939070.1:0-1523 GCF_003984885.1 Neopelma chrysocephalum
AGGCGCTCCGGGAGGGGCTCTTCGAGGTGACACCAGTGCTCCCAGTATCCTCCCAGTGCTCCCAGTATCCCCCAGTGTCCTCCCAGTATGCCCCAGTATCCCCCATTCCCAGTCCCAGTGCTCCCAGTATCCCCCATTCCCAGTCCCAGTGTCCCCATTCCAGGCGCTCCGGGAGGGGCTCTTCAAGGTGACACCAGTGCTCCCAGTATCCCCCAGTGCCCCTCCCAGTATCCCCAGTGCCCTCCCAGTGCCCCTCCCAGTATCCCCAGTGCCCTCCCAGTATGCCCCAGTATTCCCGGTATCCCTTATTCCCAGTATCTCCAGTATCCCCCATTCCCAGTCCCAGTGTCCCCATTCCAGGCGCTCCGGGAGGGGCTCTTCGAGGTGACTCCAGTGCTCCCAGTACCCTCCCAGTATCCCCCAGTGCCCTCCCAGTATCCCCCAGTATCCTCCCAGAATCTCCCAGTGTTCCCAGTATCCCCCAGTATCTCCAGTATCCCCCATTCCCATTCCCAGTGTTCCCATTCCAGGCGCTCCGGGAGGGGCTCTTCGAGGTGACACCAGTGCTCCCAGTACCCTCCCAGTATCCCCCAGTATCCCCCAGTGCTCTCCCAGTATGCCCCAGTATTCCCGGTATCCCTTATTCCCAGTATCTCCAGTATCCCCCATTCCCAGTCCCAGTGTCCCCATTCCAGGCGCTCCGGGAGGGGCTCTTCGAGGTGACACCAGTGCTCCCAGTATCCCCCAGTATCCCCCAGTGCTCTCCCAGTATGCCCCAGTATTCCCGGTATCCCTTATTCCCAGTATCTCCAGTATCCCCCATTCCCAGTCCCAGTGTCCCCATTCCAGGCGCTCTGCGAGGGGCTCTTCGAGGTGACACCAGTGCTCCCAGTATCCCCAGTGCCCTCCCAGTATCCCCAGTGCCCCTCCCAGTATCCCCAGTGCCCCTCCCAGTATCCCCAGTGCCCCTCCCAGTATCCCCAGTGCCCTCCCAGTATCCCCAGTGTCCCCATATCCCCTTTTTCTCTGTCCCCAGTGCCCTCCCGGTGCTCTCCCAGTGCTCCCAGTGCTCTCCCAGTGCTCCCAGTGCCCTTTCAGGGCTCCCAGTGCCATCCCAGTATCCCCAATGTCCCTCCCAGTATCCCCAGTGCCCTCCCAGTACCCCCAATGCCCTCCCAGTACCCCCATTGCCCTCCCAGTGCTCCCAGTGCCCTCCCAGTGCCCTCCCAGTGCCCTTTTCTCTATTCCCAGTCCTCCCAGTGCCCTCCCAGTGCCCTCCCAGTATCCCCAGTGCCCTCCCAGTGCTCCCAGTGCCCTCCCGGTGCCCTCCCAGTCTCCCCAGTGCCCTCCCAGTGCCATCCCAGTGCCCTTTTCTCTATCCCCAGCACTCCCAGTGCCCTCCCAGTACCCCCACTGCCCCCCCATTGCCCTCCCAGTGCTCCCAGTGCCCTCCCAGTTCACTGACCGTCCCCTGTGCCCCCCTCCCAGTTGTCCCAGCACATGAAGCTGAAGCTCCAGTTCAC
>NW_020939071.1:0-1785 GCF_003984885.1 Neopelma chrysocephalum
TTCCCAGAACATCGGGAATTCCGGGAATTCCGGGAATAACCCCCCCCGAACCCCCTGGGCCGAACTGGCCACTTCTTTATCCGCCTTGGCCACGGTGGCTCCCGGAGGAGGATCCGGGGATTCCTCGGGAATTCCTCGGGATGGGGACGGAGACGGGAATGATGGGAATGATGGGGAGAACCCGGAGAATCCGGCGGTTTTCCGGGAATGCCGAGCGCTCCTGACACACAGCAAGGGACCCCCCGGCTGCCCCGGGGCCGGGGTGGGTGATGGGAATGTCGGGAATGTCAGGAATGTTGGGAATGTCGGGAATGTTGGGATTGGGATTCTGGGAGTGGAGGTGGGAATGCTGTTTTTTTGGGAATTCCGGGTGTTCCCGGTGGAAAATCTGGGATTCTTGGGGTGTCCCAGGGCTGGGACAGGCGATGGAGGAGATACTGGGAATATTGGGAATATTGGGAATGTTGGGAATGTTGGGATTGGGATACTGGGAATGGAGGTGGGAATGAGGAGTTGGTGGTTTTTTGGGAATTCTGAGTGTTCCCGATGGAAAATTTGGGATTCTTGGGGTGTCTCGGGGCTGGGATGGGTGGTAGAGGGAATATTGGGAATGGTGGGAATGTTGGGAATGTCGGGATAGGGATGGAGGTGGGAATGAGGAGCCGCTGGTTTTCTGGGAATTCTGGACATTCCTGATGGGAAAACCAGAGATTCCCGGGCTGGGGTGGGTGACAAAGGGGACACTGGGAATACTGGGAATACCGGGAATACTGGGATTGGGATGGAGCTGGGAATGGGGACACAGAACTGGGAAGGGGGAGGCGTCGGAGCCTCCGGTTTCCCGGGAATTCTGGGTGTTCCCAATGGAAAAATCTGGGATTCTTGGGGTGTCCCGGGGCTGGGATGGGTGAGAAAAGGAGGGCTGGGAATGTTGGGAATGTTGGGATTGGGATACTGGGAATGGAGCTGGGAATGGGGAGGTGTCAGAGCCTCCGGTTTCCCGGGAATTCTGGGCGTTCCCGATGGAAAAATCTGGGATTCTTGGGGTCTCCCGGGGCTGGGATGGATGGTAGAGGGGATACTGGGAATATTGGGAATGTTGGGAATGTCAGGAATACTGGGATTGGGATGGAACTGGGAACGGGGAGGCATCGGAGCCGCTGGTTTCCCGGGAATTCCGGGTGTTCCTGATGGAAAATTTGGGATTCTTGGGGTATCCGAGGACTGGGGTGGGTGGTAGAGGGGATACTGGGAATGTTGGGAATGTTGGGAACATTGGGATTGGGATACTGGGAATGGAGCTGGGAGTGGGGAGGTGTCAGAGCCACCAGTTTCCCGGGAATTCCGGGCGTTCCCGATGGAAAACCAGGGATCCCTGGCTGACACTGGGAATACTGGGAATCCTGGGAATCCCGGGACTGTCGGGATTGGGATTTATCCCGGTTTTTCCCTGCCCCAGATCCCGGTGGAGGATCCCATCGTGGCCACGGACGAGGTGATTTTCCCGCTCACCGTTTCCCTGGATAAACTCCCGCCCGGAACCGGAAAAGCCAAGGTGGGACAGTCGGGGGAACTTTGGGAATGGGGAGAGACCTTGGGAATGGGAGGAATCCTTGGGAAGGGGAGGAGAACTTGGGGACAATTTGGGAGACTTTGGGATGATTTGGGGACTTTGGGAATGATTTGGGGACATTTGGAATGATTTTGGGACTTTGGGGACAATTTGGGGACCTTGGGAATGGGAGGAAACCTTGGGAATGGGAGGAAACCTTGGGAATGGGAGGA
>NW_020939072.1:0-1103 GCF_003984885.1 Neopelma chrysocephalum
ATGGGAGGAAACCTTGGGAATGGGAGGAAACCTTGGGAATGGGAGGAGACCTTGGGGACAATTTGGGGACTTTGGGAATGGGAAGAGTCCTTGGGAAGGGGGGAAAACCTTGGGAAGGGGAGAACTTGGGAATGGGAGGGAGTCCTTGGGGACAATTTGGGGATTTTGGGAATGGGAAGAGTCCTTGGGAAGGGGAGAACTTGGGAATGGGAGACTTTGGGAAGGGGAGGAGACCTTGGGGGCAATTTGGGGACAATTTGGGGACTTTGGGGACTTTGGGAATGGGAAGAGACCTTGGGAATGGGAGGAAACCTTGGGAATGGGAGGAGTCCTTGGGGACAATTTGGGGACATTTGGAATAATTTGGGGACTTTGGGAATGGGAAGAGTCCTTGGGAATGGGAGACCTTGGGGACAATTTGGGGACCTTGGGGATGATTTGGGGACATTGGGAATGATTTGGGGACTTTGGGGACAATTTGGGGACTTTGGGAATGGGAAGAGTCCTTGGGAATGGGAGGAAACCTTGGGAATGGGAGACTTTGGGAATGGGAGGAGTCCTTCGGGACAATTTGGGGACATTGGGGACAATTTGGGGACATTGGGGACAATTTGGGGACTTTGAGGATGATTTGGGGACCTTGGGAATGATTTGGGGACATTTGGAATGATTTGGGGACAATTTGGGGACCTTGAGAATGGGAAGAGTCCTTGGGAAGGGGAGGAGACCTTGGGGACAGTTTGGGGACCTTGGGGACAATTTGAGGACCTTGGGGACAGCGTGACCACCTTGGGGACAGTGTGGGGACCTTGGGGATGATTTGGGGACCTTGGGGACAACATGAGGACCTTGGGGACAGTTTGGGGACCTTGGGGACACTGTGAGGGCCTTGGGGACAGTGTGGGGGTCCTGGCAGTTGTCCCCTGACCTGTCCCTTGTCCCCAGCTGGTGATGACCGTGGCAGAGGGACTGAGGTGTCCCCCTGTCCCCTGAGGTGTCCCCTGAGGTGTCCCTTGTCCCCAGATGATGGTGACAGTGTCCCTTGTCCCCAAATTGTGGTGACAGAGAGACGCAGAACCCCCCAAGCTGCAGGAGGGGGGGGG
>NW_020939073.1:0-1103 GCF_003984885.1 Neopelma chrysocephalum
ATGGGAGGAAACCTTGGGAATGGGAGGAAACCTTGGGAATGGGAGGAGACCTTGGGGACAATTTGGGGACTTTGGGAATGGGAAGAGTCCTTGGGAAGGGGGGAAAACCTTGGGAAGGGGAGAACTTGGGAATGGGAGGGAGTCCTTGGGGACAATTTGGGGATTTTGGGAATGGGAAGAGTCCTTGGGAAGGGGAGAACTTGGGAATGGGAGACTTTGGGAAGGGGAGGAGACCTTGGGGGCAATTTGGGGACAATTTGGGGACTTTGGGGACTTTGGGAATGGGAAGAGACCTTGGGAATGGGAGGAAACCTTGGGAATGGGAGGAGTCCTTGGGGACAATTTGGGGACATTTGGAATAATTTGGGGACTTTGGGAATGGGAAGAGTCCTTGGGAATGGGAGACCTTGGGGACAATTTGGGGACCTTGGGGATGATTTGGGGACATTGGGAATGATTTGGGGACTTTGGGGACAATTTGGGGACTTTGGGAATGGGAAGAGTCCTTGGGAATGGGAGGAAACCTTGGGAATGGGAGACTTTGGGAATGGGAGGAGTCCTTCGGGACAATTTGGGGACATTGGGGACAATTTGGGGACATTGGGGACAATTTGGGGACTTTGAGGATGATTTGGGGACCTTGGGAATGATTTGGGGACATTTGGAATGATTTGGGGACAATTTGGGGACCTTGAGAATGGGAAGAGTCCTTGGGAAGGGGAGGAGACCTTGGGGACAGTTTGGGGACCTTGGGGACAATTTGAGGACCTTGGGGACAGCGTGACCACCTTGGGGACAGTGTGGGGACCTTGGGGATGATTTGGGGACCTTGGGGACAACATGAGGACCTTGGGGACAGTTTGGGGACCTTGGGGACACTGTGAGGGCCTTGGGGACAGTGTGGGGGTCCTGGCAGTTGTCCCCTGACCTGTCCCTTGTCCCCAGCTGGTGATGACCGTGGCAGAGGGACTGAGGTGTCCCCCTGTCCCCTGAGGTGTCCCCTGAGGTGTCCCTTGTCCCCAGATGATGGTGACAGTGTCCCTTGTCCCCAAATTGTGGTGACAGAGAGACGCAGAACCCCCCAAGCTGCAGGAGGGGGGGGG
>NW_020939074.1:0-947 GCF_003984885.1 Neopelma chrysocephalum
TTTGGGGTCTCAGGGTCCCTGTTTTGGGGTCAGCACCCCCAGGGGTGGGTCAGGGGTCCCCATTTGGGGTCAGGGGTCTCACCCTGGATGTGTGGGTTCCTCATGAGGAAGAGGAGGCCGAACCTGAGTGTTGAGCTCACGGTTTCGGTGCCGGCGAAGAAGAGGTTGAGGGTGGTGAGCTCCAGGTTCTCCTGCGTGAACTCCGAGTCTGGGTTGGACTTTTCCTGGGAAAGGGGGGGATCCATTGGGATCCATCGGGATCCATTGGGATCCATCGGGAATGGGGGAATCCATCGGGAATTGGGGATCTGTTGGGAATTGGGGATCTGTTGGGAATTGGGATCCATCGGGGTCCATTGGGAATGAGGATCCGCTGGGATCCACTGGGAATGGAGGATCCACCGGGAATGGAGGATCCATCGGGAATGGGGATCCATTGGGATCCATCGGGAATGGGGGAGACATCGGGAATGGAGGATCCACTGGGAATGGTGGGATCCACTGGGAATGGAGGGATCCATTGGGATCCACTGGGAATGGGGGATCCATTGGGAATGGGGGAGACATTGGAATGGGGGGGTCAATTGGGATCCACTGGCAATGGGTGAAACCATTGGGATCCATCGGGAATTGGGGATCCATTGGGAATGGGGGAATCCATTGGGATCCATCAGGAATGGGGGAATCAATCGGGATTCATTGGGATCCATTTGGAATGGAGGATCCATTGGGATCCATTGGATCCATTGGGAATGGGGGAATCCTTTGGGATCCACTGGGAATGGGGATCCATCCGGAATAGTGGGATCCATTGGGATCCACTGGGAATGGGGATCCATTGGGAATGGTGGATCCAGTGGGATCCATTGGGAATGGGGGATCCATCTGGAATGGGGGATCCATTGGAATGGGGGGGGGGTCAATTGGGATCCACTGGGAATGGGTGA
>NW_020939074.1:1047-3517 GCF_003984885.1 Neopelma chrysocephalum
GGGGGGGGGGGGGGGTCAATTGGGATCCACTGGGAATGGGTGAAACCATTGGGATCCATTGGGATCCATCATGAATGGGGGGATCCATTGGGATCCATTGGGAAGGGGGATCCACTGGGAATGGGGGATCCATTGGGATCCATTTGGAATGGGGGATCCTTTGGGAACACCTGGGAATGGGGGATCCATTGGGAATGGGGGAGACATCGGGATCCATCAGGATCCATTGGGAATGGGGGATCCACTGGGAATGGGGATCCATTGGGATCCATCAGGAATGGGGGAACCATTTGGATCCATTGGGATCCATCGGGAATGGGGGATCCACTGGGAATGGTGGGATCCATTGGGAATGGGGGAATCCATTGGCAACACCCGGGAATGGGGGATCCATCGGGAATGGAGGGGTCCATTGGGATCCACTGAGAATGGGGGATCCCTTGGGAATGGGGGAATCCATCAGGAATGGGGGATCCAGTGGGATCCATTGGGAATGAGGGATCCTTTGGGAACACCCGGGAATGGGGGATCCATTGGGAATGGGGGATCCATTGGGATCCACTGTGAATGGAGGATCCATTGGGAATGGGGGGTCAACTGGGATCCAATTGGAATGGGGGATCCATTGGAATGGGGGAATCAATTTGGATCCACTGGGAAGGGGGATCCATTGGGATCCACTGGGAACGGGAGAACCATTTGGGATCCATTTGGGATCCATTGGGAATGGGGGATCCATGGATCACCCCCAGGATCCCCCCAGGTTCCTGGGATCCCCCCCTGGATCCCTCCACGGGGCCTTGGGTCACTCCCAGGACACCCCCCCCCCCAATATTCCCAGTATTCCCACTATTCCCAATATTCCCAGCCCAATATCCCCAATATTCCCACTACTCCCACTCTTCCCACTATTCCCGGCACTCCCGATATTCCCACCATTCCCGGTATTCCCACCTTTTCCCTGTGGATGAGGAAGGAGTCGATGAAGTCTCGGGGGCTCTGGGGGTCGAGGCTTTGGGCGTTTTTCCGGATTCTCCGGGCGATGAATTCCCGCATCCGGCCCAGGAGCTTCGGGATGCGCCGGTGGGGACCCGGAACGAACCAGAGCAGAGGCTCAGCCAGGTCGTACAGCTGGGAAAATATGGGAAAAATTGGGATTTTGGGATTGATTGGGGAATTTTGGGGATTTTGGGGGGATCAGAGACATGAAAACAGCACCAAAACACCCCCCAAAAATGGCCCCAAAAAGCCTCAGAAACACCCCAAAAATGGCCTGAAAACCACTCCAGAAACAGCTGAAAACCAGCCCAAAAATAGCCTAAAAACAGCCTAAAAACACTCCAAAAAAAACCCCCAAACCAACCGAAAAACACCCCAAAACCACCCCAGAAACAGCCCCAGAAACAGCCGAAAAACACCCCCAGAAACACACCAAAAATAGCCTAAAAACGGCCCCAAACCCACCCCAGGAACAGCCTGAAAACAGCCTAAAAACAGCCCAAAACACCCCCAAAAATAAGTCTAAAAACACCCCAAAACCACCCCTGGAAATGCCCCAAAACCGGCCACAAACAGCCCCAAAACCACCCCAAAAACAACCTAAAAACATCGTGGAAACAACACAAAAACACGCCAAAAACACCCCAGAAACACCCTGAAAACGGCCCCCAAAACACTCCAAAACCACCCCAGAAACAGTTTCGAAACATGTCCAAAACCAGCCCAAAAAACACCCTGAAAACAACCCGAAAACACCCCCAAAACCACCCCAGAAACATTCCCAAAAACAGCCTAAAACCACCCCCAAAACCACCCCGAAAACGGCCCCAAAACCACTCCAAAACTACCCCAGAAACAGCCTAAAACCAACCCCAAAATAGCCTAAAAACAGCCCCAAAATGGCCCCAAAACAGCCCCAGAAACACCCCAAAAACAGTCCCAAAACACCCCCGAAAACACCCCCAAAACCCCCCCGAAAATGGCCCCAAACATCCCCCAAAACCCACCCCAGAAACATCCTAAAAACACCCCGAAATCAGTCTAAAATCAGCCCCAAAAACAGCTCCAAAACCACCCCAGAAACAGCCTAAAACCAACCCCAAACCAGCCCAAAAACGGCCCCAAAAACACTCCAAAACCACCTCAGAAACAGCCCAAAAACACACCCAAACCCGCCCCAAAACAGCCCAGAAACAGCCCAGAAAAAGCCCAAAAATAGCCTAAAAACAGCCCCAAAACCACACCAAAAACGGCCCCCCAAACCACCCCAGAAACAGCCCGAAAACAGCCTGAAAACACCCCCCAAACCACCCCAGAAACAGCCCCAAAACAACCCCAAAACAGCCCCAGCAACAGCCCCAAAACACCCCCAGAAACACACCAAAACCAGCCTAAAAATGGCCCCCAAAACACCCCAAAACCACCCCAGAAACAGCCAAAAAACAGCCCCAAAATAGCTGAAAAACACCCC
>NW_020939075.1:0-947 GCF_003984885.1 Neopelma chrysocephalum
TTTGGGGTCTCAGGGTCCCTGTTTTGGGGTCAGCACCCCCAGGGGTGGGTCAGGGGTCCCCATTTGGGGTCAGGGGTCTCACCCTGGATGTGTGGGTTCCTCATGAGGAAGAGGAGGCCGAACCTGAGTGTTGAGCTCACGGTTTCGGTGCCGGCGAAGAAGAGGTTGAGGGTGGTGAGCTCCAGGTTCTCCTGCGTGAACTCCGAGTCTGGGTTGGACTTTTCCTGGGAAAGGGGGGGATCCATTGGGATCCATCGGGATCCATTGGGATCCATCGGGAATGGGGGAATCCATCGGGAATTGGGGATCTGTTGGGAATTGGGGATCTGTTGGGAATTGGGATCCATCGGGGTCCATTGGGAATGAGGATCCGCTGGGATCCACTGGGAATGGAGGATCCACCGGGAATGGAGGATCCATCGGGAATGGGGATCCATTGGGATCCATCGGGAATGGGGGAGACATCGGGAATGGAGGATCCACTGGGAATGGTGGGATCCACTGGGAATGGAGGGATCCATTGGGATCCACTGGGAATGGGGGATCCATTGGGAATGGGGGAGACATTGGAATGGGGGGGTCAATTGGGATCCACTGGCAATGGGTGAAACCATTGGGATCCATCGGGAATTGGGGATCCATTGGGAATGGGGGAATCCATTGGGATCCATCAGGAATGGGGGAATCAATCGGGATTCATTGGGATCCATTTGGAATGGAGGATCCATTGGGATCCATTGGATCCATTGGGAATGGGGGAATCCTTTGGGATCCACTGGGAATGGGGATCCATCCGGAATAGTGGGATCCATTGGGATCCACTGGGAATGGGGATCCATTGGGAATGGTGGATCCAGTGGGATCCATTGGGAATGGGGGATCCATCTGGAATGGGGGATCCATTGGAATGGGGGGGGGGTCAATTGGGATCCACTGGGAATGGGTGA
>NW_020939075.1:1047-3516 GCF_003984885.1 Neopelma chrysocephalum
GGGGGGGGGGGGGGGTCAATTGGGATCCACTGGGAATGGGTGAAACCATTGGGATCCATTGGGATCCATCATGAATGGGGGGATCCATTGGGATCCATTGGGAAGGGGGATCCACTGGGAATGGGGGATCCATTGGGATCCATTTGGAATGGGGGATCCTTTGGGAACACCTGGGAATGGGGGATCCATTGGGAATGGGGGAGACATCGGGATCCATCAGGATCCATTGGGAATGGGGGATCCACTGGGAATGGGGATCCATTGGGATCCATCAGGAATGGGGGAACCATTTGGATCCATTGGGATCCATCGGGAATGGGGGATCCACTGGGAATGGTGGGATCCATTGGGAATGGGGGAATCCATTGGCAACACCCGGGAATGGGGGATCCATCGGGAATGGAGGGGTCCATTGGGATCCACTGAGAATGGGGGATCCCTTGGGAATGGGGGAATCCATCAGGAATGGGGGATCCAGTGGGATCCATTGGGAATGAGGGATCCTTTGGGAACACCCGGGAATGGGGGATCCATTGGGAATGGGGGATCCATTGGGATCCACTGTGAATGGAGGATCCATTGGGAATGGGGGGTCAACTGGGATCCAATTGGAATGGGGGATCCATTGGAATGGGGGAATCAATTTGGATCCACTGGGAAGGGGGATCCATTGGGATCCACTGGGAACGGGAGAACCATTTGGGATCCATTTGGGATCCATTGGGAATGGGGGATCCATGGATCACCCCCAGGATCCCCCCAGGTTCCTGGGATCACCCCCTGGATCCCTCCACGGGGCCTTGGGTCACTCCCAGGACACCCCCCCCCCCAATATTCCCAGTATTCCCACTATTCCCAATATTCCCAGCCCAATATCCCCAATATTCCCACTACTCCCACTCTTCCCACTATTCCCGGCACTCCCGATATTCCCACCATTCCCGGTATTCCCACCTTTTCCCTGTGGATGAGGAAGGAGTCGATGAAGTCTCGGGGGGCTCTGGGGGTCGAGGCTTTGGGCGTTTTTCCGGATTCTCCGGGCGATGAATTCCCGCATCCGGCCCAGGAGCTTCGGGATGCGCCGGTGGGGACCCGGAACGAACCAGAGCAGAGGCTCAGCCAGGTCGTACAGCTGGGAAAATATGGGAAAAATTGGGATTTTGGGATTGATTGGGGAATTTGGGGGATTTTGGGGGGATCAGAGACCCGAAAACGGCACCAAAACACCCCCAAAAATGGCCCCAAACAGCCTCAGAAACACCCCAAAAATGGCCTGAAAACCACTCCAGAAACAGCTGAAAACCAGCCCAAAAATAGCCTAAAAACAGCCTAAAAACACTCCAAAAAAAACCCCCAAACCAACCGAAAAACACCCCAAAACCACCCCAGAAACAGCCCCAGAAACAGCCGAAAAACACCCCCAGAAACACACCAAAAATAGCCTAAAAACGGCCCCAAACCCACCCCAGGAACAGCCTGAAAACAGCCTAAAAACAGCCCAAAACACCCCCAAAAATAAGTCTAAAAACACCCCAAAACCACCCCTGGAAATGCCCCAAAACCGGCCACAAACAGCCCCAAAACCACCCCAAAAACAACCTAAAAACATCGTGGAAACAACACAAAAACACGCCAAAAACACCCCAGAAACACCCTGAAAACGGCCCCCAAAACACTCCAAAACCACCCCAGAAACAGTTTCGAAACATGTCCAAAACCAGCCCAAAAAACACCCTGAAAACAACCCGAAAACACCCCCAAAACCACCCCAGAAACATTCCCAAAAACAGCCCAAAACCACCCCCAAAACCACCCCGAAAACGGCCCCAAAACCACTCCAAAACTACCCCAGAAACAGCCTAAAACCAACCCCAAAATAGCCTAAAAACAGCCCCAAAATGGCCCCAAAACAGCCCCAGAAACACCCCAAAAACAGTCCCAAAACACCCCCGAAAACACCCCCAAAACCCCCCCGAAAATGGCCCCAAACATCCCCCAAAACCCACCCCAGAAACATCCTAAAAACACCCCGAAATCAGTCTAAAATCAGCCCCAAAAACAGCTCCAAAACCACCCCAGAAACAGCCTAAAACCAACCCCAAACCAGCCCAAAAACGGCCCCAAAAACACTCCAAAACCACCTCAGAAACAGCCCAAAAACACACCCAAACCCGCCCCAAAACAGCCCAGAAACAGCCCAGAAAAAGCCCAAAAATAGCCTAAAAACAGCCCCAAAACCACACCAAAAACGGCCCCCAAACCACCCCAGAAACAGCCCGAAAACAGCCTGAAAACACCCCCCAAACCACCCCAGAAACAGCCCCAAAACAACCCCAAAACAGCCCCAGCAACAGCCCCAAAACACCCCCAGAAACACACCAAAACCAGCCTAAAAATGGCCCCCAAAACACCCCAAAACCAACCCAGAAACAGCCAAAAAACAGCCCCAAAATAGCTGAAAAACACCCC
>NW_020939076.1:0-557 GCF_003984885.1 Neopelma chrysocephalum
GGGGCCAATGACCCGCTGGATCTCCTCCGAAACCTTCTCTGGGGGGGGGAAATGGGGGGGATTTGGGGGTCTTTGGGGGGTCTCTGGGGACCCCACCCTCAAAAACCCTCAAAAACCCTCAAAACCCCTGAAAAACCTTCAAAAACCTTCAAGAACCCTCAAAACCACCAAAAACCCCTCAAAAACCATCAAAAATCCCTCAAAAACCTTCAAGAACCCTCAAAACCCCTCAAAAACCATCACAACCCATCAAAACCCATCAAAAACCTTCAAAAAACATCAAAAACCCTCAAAACCCCCTCAAAATCCCTCAAAAAGCCTCAAAAACCTCAGCTGGGGGGTCTTTGGGGGTCTTGGGGGGTCTTTAGGGGTCTCTGGGGGGTCACGACCCTTAAAAACCCTCATAAACCTCAGCTGGGGGGTCTTTGGGGGTCTCTGGGGGATCTTTGGGGGGTCTTTGGGGGGTCTCTGGGGGGTCTTTGGGGGTCTTTGGGGGTCTCTGGGGGTCTCTGGGGGCCAATGACCCGCTGGATCTCCTCCGAAACCTTCTCTGGGGG
>NW_020939077.1:0-557 GCF_003984885.1 Neopelma chrysocephalum
GGGGCCAATGACCCGCTGGATCTCCTCCGAAACCTTCTCTGGGGGGGGGAAATGGGGGGGATTTGGGGGTCTTTGGGGGGTCTCTGGGGACCCCACCCTCAAAAACCCTCAAAAACCCTCAAAACCCCTGAAAAACCTTCAAAAACCTTCAAGAACCCTCAAAACCACCAAAAACCCCTCAAAAACCATCAAAAATCCCTCAAAAACCTTCAAGAACCCTCAAAACCCCTCAAAAACCATCACAACCCATCAAAACCCATCAAAAACCTTCAAAAAACATCAAAAACCCTCAAAACCCCCTCAAAATCCCTCAAAAAGCCTCAAAAACCTCAGCTGGGGGGTCTTTGGGGGTCTTGGGGGGTCTTTAGGGGTCTCTGGGGGGTCACGACCCTTAAAAACCCTCATAAACCTCAGCTGGGGGGTCTTTGGGGGTCTCTGGGGGATCTTTGGGGGGTCTTTGGGGGGTCTCTGGGGGGTCTTTGGGGGTCTTTGGGGGTCTCTGGGGGTCTCTGGGGGCCAATGACCCGCTGGATCTCCTCCGAAACCTTCTCTGGGGG
>NW_020939078.1:0-703 GCF_003984885.1 Neopelma chrysocephalum
GGGGGGGGAAATGGGGGGGATTTGGGGGTCTTTGGGGGGTCTCTGGGGACCCCACCCTCAAAAACCCTCAAAAACCCTCAAAACCCCTGAAAAACCTTCAAAAACCTTCAAAAACCCCTCAGAAACCTTCAAAAACCCCTCAGAAATGCCTCAAAAACGCTCAAAACCCCTCAATAACTGTCAAAACCCATCAAAACCCCCTCAAAAGCCCCTCAAAAACCATGAAAAAACCCTCAAACCCCCTCAAAAACCATCAAAAAACCCTCAAAAACCCTCAAAACCACTCAAAAACCTTCAAGAACCCTCAAAACCACCAAAAACCCCTCAAAAACCATCAAAAATCCCTCAAAAACCTTCAAGAACCCTCAAAACCCCTCAAAAACCATCACAACCCATCAAAACCCATCAAAAACCTTCAAAAAACATCAAAAACCCTCAAAACCCCCTCAAAATCCCTCAAAAAGCCTCAAAAACCTCAGCTGGGGGGTCTTTGGGGGTCTTGGGGGGTCTTTAGGGGTCTCTGGGGGGTCACGACCCTTAAAAACCCTCATAAACCTCAGCTGGGGGGTCTTTGGGGGTCTCTGGGGGATCTTTGGGGGGTCTTTGGGGGGTCTCTGGGGGGTCTTTGGGGGTCTTTGGGGGTCTCTGGGGGTCTCTGGGGGCCAATGACCCGCTGGATCTCCTCCGAAACCTTCTCTGGGGG
>NW_020939079.1:0-703 GCF_003984885.1 Neopelma chrysocephalum
GGGGGGGGAAATGGGGGGGATTTGGGGGTCTTTGGGGGGTCTCTGGGGACCCCACCCTCAAAAACCCTCAAAAACCCTCAAAACCCCTGAAAAACCTTCAAAAACCTTCAAAAACCCCTCAGAAACCTTCAAAAACCCCTCAGAAATGCCTCAAAAACGCTCAAAACCCCTCAATAACTGTCAAAACCCATCAAAACCCCCTCAAAAGCCCCTCAAAAACCATGAAAAAACCCTCAAACCCCCTCAAAAACCATCAAAAAACCCTCAAAAACCCTCAAAACCACTCAAAAACCTTCAAGAACCCTCAAAACCACCAAAAACCCCTCAAAAACCATCAAAAATCCCTCAAAAACCTTCAAGAACCCTCAAAACCCCTCAAAAACCATCACAACCCATCAAAACCCATCAAAAACCTTCAAAAAACATCAAAAACCCTCAAAACCCCCTCAAAATCCCTCAAAAAGCCTCAAAAACCTCAGCTGGGGGGTCTTTGGGGGTCTTGGGGGGTCTTTAGGGGTCTCTGGGGGGTCACGACCCTTAAAAACCCTCATAAACCTCAGCTGGGGGGTCTTTGGGGGTCTCTGGGGGATCTTTGGGGGGTCTTTGGGGGGTCTCTGGGGGGTCTTTGGGGGTCTTTGGGGGTCTCTGGGGGTCTCTGGGGGCCAATGACCCGCTGGATCTCCTCCGAAACCTTCTCTGGGGG
>NW_020939080.1:0-524 GCF_003984885.1 Neopelma chrysocephalum
GGGGCCAATGACCCACTGGATCTCCTCCGAAACCTTCTCTGGGGGGGGAAATGAGGGGGATTTGGGGGTCCTCAGGGCTTGGATGGGACCCCCCCACCCTCAAAAACTCCTCAAAAACCATCAAAAACCCCTCAAAAACCCTCAAAAACCATCAAAACCCATCAAAACCCCTCAAAAACTGTCAAAAACCATCAAAAACCATCAAAAACCCTCAAAACCCCCTCAAATACTGTCAAAAACCATCAAAAACCCCTCAAAAACCATCAAAACCCCTCAAAAAAACCCTCAACAACCATCAAAAACCCTCAAAACCCCTCAAAAACCATCAAAAACCTTGACTGGGGGGGGGAACGAGGAGTTTTGGGGGTCTCTGGGGGTCTTTGGGGGTCTTTGAGGGGTCTTTGGGACCCCAAACCCTCAGAAACCTTCTCTGGGGGGGGAAATGGGGGGTCTTTGGGGGGTCTCTGGGGGTCTTTGGGGGCCAATGACCCGCTGGATCTCCTCCGAAACCTTCTCTGGGGGGG
>NW_020939081.1:0-521 GCF_003984885.1 Neopelma chrysocephalum
GGGGCCAATGACCCACTGGATCTCCTCCGAAACCTTCTCTGGGGGGGAAATGAGGGGGATTTGGGGGTCCTCAGGGCTTGGATGGGACCCCCCACCCTCAAAAACTCCTCAAAAACCATCAAAAACCCCTCAAAAACCCTCAAAAACCATCAAAACCCATCAAAACCCCTCAAAAACTGTCAAAAACCATCAAAAACCATCAAAAACCCTCAAAACCCCCTCAAATACTGTCAAAAACCATCAAAAACCCCTCAAAAACCATCAAAACCCCTCAAAAAACCCTCAACAACCATCAAAAACCCTCAAAACCCCTCAAAAACCATCAAAAACCTTGACTGGGGGGGGGAACGAGGAGTTTTGGGGGTCTCTGGGGGTCTTTGGGGGTCTTTGAGGGGTCTTTGGGACCCCAAACCCTCAGAAACCTTCTCTGGGGGGGGAAATGGGGGGTCTTTGGGGGGTCTCTGGGGGTCTTTGGGGGCCAATGACCCGCTGGATCTCCTCCGAAACCTTCTCTGGGGGGG
>NW_020939082.1:0-457 GCF_003984885.1 Neopelma chrysocephalum
GGGGGGGAAATGAGGGGGATTTGGGGGTCCTCAGGGCTTGGATGGGACCCCCCACCCTCAAAAACCCCTCAAAAACCTTCAAAAACCCTCAAAAACCATCAAAAACTGTCAAAAACCATCAAAAAACATCAAAAACCCTCAAAAACCCTCAAAAAACTCCAAAATCCCTCAAAAACCCTCGAAAACCGTCAAAAACCATCAAAAACCCTCAAAAACCATCAAAACCCCTTAAAACCCCTCAAAAAACATCAAAAATCCTCAAAACCCCTCAAAAACCATCAAAACCCACAAAAACCTTCAAAAACCTTCAAAACCCCTCAAAACCCCTCAAAAATCCCTCAAAAACCTATTTGGGGTCTCAGGGTTCATTTGGGGTCTCAGGGTCCCTATTTGGGGTCTCAAATCCCTATTTTGGGGTCTCAGGGTCCCTGTTTTGGGGTCAGCACCCCCAGGGGTG
>NW_020939083.1:0-457 GCF_003984885.1 Neopelma chrysocephalum
GGGGGGGAAATGAGGGGGATTTGGGGGTCCTCAGGGCTTGGATGGGACCCCCCACCCTCAAAAACCCCTCAAAAACCTTCAAAAACCCTCAAAAACCATCAAAAACTGTCAAAAACCATCAAAAAACATCAAAAACCCTCAAAAACCCTCAAAAAACTCCAAAATCCCTCAAAAACCCTCGAAAACCGTCAAAAACCATCAAAAACCCTCAAAAACCATCAAAACCCCTTAAAACCCCTCAAAAAACATCAAAAATCCTCAAAACCCCTCAAAAACCATCAAAACCCACAAAAACCTTCAAAAACCTTCAAAACCCCTCAAAACCCCTCAAAAATCCCTCAAAAACCTATTTGGGGTCTCAGGGTTCATTTGGGGTCTCAGGGTCCCTATTTGGGGTCTCAAATCCCTATTTTGGGGTCTCAGGGTCCCTGTTTTGGGGTCAGCACCCCCAGGGGTG
>NW_020939084.1:0-7987 GCF_003984885.1 Neopelma chrysocephalum
CTGAAATAAATAACATTCCTCTGATTTCTTAACACTGGATTAAATAATTTATTAGTCTGATTTCCTTACTCTGGATTAAATAACTTATTCCTTTGATTTCTTTGCTCTGAATTAAATGACTGATTACTCTGATTTCTTTACACTGGACTAAAAGTTTACTCTCATTTTTTAACACTGAATTAAATAGCTTATTTCTCTGATTTCTTTACACTTCATTAATCAACTAAATACTTTGATTTTTTTACACTGAATTAAACAACTTATTCCTCTGATTTCTTTACATTGAATTAAATAACTTATTCCTTTGATTTCTTTATACTGAATTAAATAACTTATTCCTCTGATTTCTTTCACTGGATTAAATAACTTATTCCTTTGATTTATTTACACTGAATTAAATAATTTATTCCTCTGATTTCTTTGCACTGAATTAAACAACTTAATCCTCTGATTTTTTTTCTTCCAGGCCTGGGAATTTTCCAACAGCTTTTTTTTTTTTCCCCTCCTCAATTAACCTTTATCTTATTCCTTTCCACAGCCAAAAAAGAAATCCCTTATACTGCAAAATAAATGTCCCTTCTGGGCCTGTTTGCTCTTCTAAGAATTATTTCATTAAATTTTTCTTTTCTTTAATTTTTATGAGATGCCCCCCCCAAAAAAAAACCAAACAAAGAACTTGAATAATTAAACCTGCCCTTAAATAAACCCTATAAAAATCTAATAATATTTTTATATGCAGCATTTAATTCTTATTGATTTTCAAGTAGGTCGTGTCAGGAAACAAAAATAAATTTTTAAATTAAAAAAAATTATATTATTTATTATATATATTTCTTTATTAAATTATTTAAGAAATTTAAATAATTAAAATTTTTAAATCAGAATTTTGTTTTCTTGCCACGAGGGTGGTCCAGGAATTAAAATTAAAAAAAAAAAATAAAGATTTTATAGGTATTGTTTTGCTGATTTTGGGGGGGGAGGGAAAAGAAAAAGACACCAAAAAAATGTAAAGTATTAATTTAAGAGCGAGGCAAAGCAAAAGAAATAACTGAAATAATGTATGTAATTTTATATATATATATATATATATTTCTTCTTTTTTACATTTCTAGTAGGTGCTGGTGTGGTGGTTTAGTCACATCTTGGTGTATCTTAGTACCACAAATTTATATCTCTAAATATATATATATATACAAAATGTATATAAATATAAAAATATATAAATAATAAAGCCCCTCCCCAGCTCTCCTGGAGGTTCCCTTTAAGTAAAGCAGAGTTTTTTACTCTCCAAATCAATTAGGAGCAGCCAGAATTCCCATTTTTTTTCTACTTTGGAGGTCTTTGCTTTGAGCTGGGAGTGGGACCCCTGTGGAGAAACGACCAGAGGGATTTTTTTCCCATGTCATTCCTGGAAATCACAGAATCCTAAAAAGATTTGGAAGGGTTTGAACAACTATAAGAGAGTTGGAAGGGACCTTAAAGCTCATCCAGTTCCACCTCCTGCCTTGGGCAGGGACACCTTCCACTAGCCCAGGAATCCCAACCTGGCCTTGGACACTTCCAGGGATCCAGGGGAAATCCCAGAATCCCAAAAAGTTTTGGGTTAGAAGGGAATTTAAAGCCCACCCAGTGCCTACCCCTGCCATGGGCAGGGACACCTTCCACCAGCCTAGGTTGCTCTGCCATAAAAACACTTTAAAAAAAGCTTCAGGAATTTTTTTTCCCAGCCAAAATAAAATATTCTAGTTAAAGCCACCCAACATATTTGATGAAGGGCAATCCAACTGATCCCAAAAATCTGGCAGAAATTTTGATTTTATGACAATTTTGCCACCGCTCGACTCCAAGGCCGTGACTGATGAATAAAAAACCCCACATAAAACCCCCCCAGAGACAACCCTCTTATTGATATTTCCATTAATTATCCACTGGGAAGTGAAATCCAGGTGATGTGAGTCTGGGATGGAGCCTGGACAATATGGACAACACTCAAATAAATCCTCAAAATGAACAATTCTGGATTAATGCAAAATATTCCCTCCTTTTTAGAGAATAAATTCTTTTTTTTGCCCAATTTTCTGTCCACATTTTCCTGTTGTTTCAAGCAGATTCTCTAAAAATTTCACAGGCAAATCCCAGTTTTCCCTTTGCAATTCCCACCTGGATTATGTCCTTTGATTCCAATATCTCTGAATAATTGGATTGTGTCCTTTAATTCCCAATATCTCTGGAGCAAAACAAACCCATCATAATTTTTTTGTTTGTTTTTTTCATGTTTCGTTTTGGTTTTTTATAATTTTTTTATGATGGGTTTGATAATCTTTTAAATTTTTTTAAACTGTCAATTGCTAATTAACAGTTAATAATTTTTTTAAACTGCTAAAAATCTTTCTGTTCATAACCCAACCTTTTACTTTCCTATTTTAATAACCTGCTTATTTTTGTATTTTTGCCCATCTGAACCCATTATTTTGAAATTCAGGCCGTTTTTTACCTCACAAAAATAATCAGATCGATTCCAGAATAATCAGATTGATCCTTCACGACATTAAACTCATTTATTGGGAACGAGGAACCTTTTGTGCACACGAGGCAATAAAATGCCTTCAGAGTTGGGGTGTAAAAACAGCATTTTTCCCCTTTCAAAACATCTTTTATTACCATCTGATTTCCTTTTAAACTCTAAAACCGGCAAGAATAAACAGCTAAATTTGTATTTTTTTTCTCCAAAGATGAGGCACCTGATTAAGCTGATTCCAATATTAAAAAAAAACCAATTTTGCCTTCCACGGATTTTTATCTTTTTCCATTTCTTCGCCTGTTTTTTCCCCTTCCCTTTTCCCACATTTACACTTGTCAGTAAAGGTGATCCTGAGATATGTAAAAGCTGATAAAAAAAGCAGCAAAAATGAGAATTATAATAACCAAACACATCTCCTGGCAAGGAGCAAATCCCTGCAGGCTGTAAAAACAGCCTTAAAAACACAATTTCCACGACTGGGATCATTTGATCATTATTAGATTATGATCAGGCAGAGGGGAAATTTAAATGTTAATTTTGGGTAATGCTGATTTTGGGTAAAATGGGTGATTTTGGAAAGCCCCTTTTTGAAGGGTCATCATTTTTCTCTGCTCTCGATGCTGGGCATTTATTATATATTATATTTATAATTTAATTATAATTTATTATATATTTTATTTATAATTGTAATTATAATTTATTATATATTTTCTTTATAATTATAATTATAATTTATTATATATTATGATATATGTATCAGCTATTGTTTATAAGTAATACTTCAAATTTTTACCGCAGAATGACGTTTTGGGAGTTGGTTTTTTTTTATTTAAATTCACTTTTTACACTTAAATTCACTTTTTTAATTTAAATTCACTTGTTTTTTTTGGCTTTTCCTTTACAACCAAACGGCCCAAATTGACCAAAACCGTAAATTGGGGTTTTTTTTATGGCTGCCAAGTAATTCCACGGAATTATGGGTTTATTCACAATGGATAAAACTGAATAAATGGCTAAATCCATGTCTAATTTGGAAGTGAGATAAAATCATGGAATCTCGGGATGGTTTGGGTTGGGAGGGACTTTAAAGCCCATCCACCCTCTTCAACTATTCCAGGTTGTTCCAACCTGGCCTTGGACACTTCCAGGGATGGAGCAGCCAAGCTGGATGACTTTATTCCATAATTAATGTGTTTTTTCACAACTCCTTTATATTTTAAATCTATTTTCTGGCTGCTGTGGGATGGAATTAAACCAACAAACAAACAAAGAAAAAAAATCAGAAATAGTCACTGTTTTTATACAATGGAAGTGTTTTATTTATTGTTGCCTCTTCCCATAGTGGGAATGTTGTGGAAGTGCTGGGAACACAACTGGTTATTCCAAGATTCCTCCATTTCTCCAAGTCTTGCCCTATTGTCTATGGGAGTCATGTCATTCCAGTCCAAATTCCAATTAAAATTAAGATACTTCAGGTTACCCTTGAATTCCCTGTGAAATTTCCACTCTAATAAAGGGACTTCTCCCTTTCCACCCAAAAATAACTGAATTTCCAAAGCAGGAATTTGCTGCTGGATCCCCTCTTGGAAATTCCAAGGGTTTCTTTGCTGCTGTTTTAATTAGATGGCTCCTCCTTTGGAAGTTAATTTGCTTGTCCAGCTCCCATTTGGATGACAAATATTCCTAATAACTGAACTGATTTAAGCCCCTAAATCTTGTTGAAAAGGTAGAAGCTCAAAAAGCAAATTAGTTTTTTTAAGTCTGTATTTTAACACATTTTTCTATTTGCAAATTCCTGCTAAAAACAAGGCTTTTTTTGTGCCTTTCAAGAATGCACTTTAATTAATAACTCCTTAATTTATACCTGTGGATGTCCAGAAGCACCATCAGCTATTGATCCTCGGAGCAGGAAAAGGGCTTGGAGAGGTCAGGCCAGCAGAAGTTAATTATTTAATTGATAAAGACATAAAAAGTCATAACCCAGGTGTGATTTAAACAAATAATTCCCGATTATTTAATTATTTAAACAAATAATTTAAGGTGCTGAAGGAGGCAAAATGGAGCAAATGGTTTATAACTCACACAGACCTGTTTATAGCCCACTTCTTGGGGTTTAACTCTGTAGGTCAAGATGGTTTTTAGCAGCTCATTTTTAAGAGTTATTATAGATATCAGCTGATTTTTTATAGATAATAGATTATATATATAGATTTATATATAAAAGATTATATAATCTATAGATTATATAATAGATTATATATAATATCTATATATTATATATAAAATATATATTTTATATAAAATATATATTATATATAATAGATTTTATACATTATATATATCCAGAATATATATTATATATAATCTATATTATATATAGATTATATATAATATCTCTATATATTATATATTATATATAATATATAGATTATATATTATATAATATCGATTATATAATATAGATTTTATATGTATATAATCTATAATATATATGATTATATTATTATAATATATTTAATATAATATATATTTATATAATATATAATATATTACAATCATAATATCATATAATATATATAATTACAGGGTAATTATAATAATAGATAATAATTATAGGCTGTACCATGGAGGGATTCATGGAAAAATCATTCCTGGCTGCTCCAGGACCAGAGATTGAGGAGCATTTGAGGGGTGACAACTCTTCATCCTCTGGGAATGCAGCTCCAAGAGCATCCAGCACAGCAGATGGGCTCTGATCATGGAATCATGGAATGGTTTGGGTTGGAAGGGACCTTAAGGATCATCCAGTGCCAGCAGGAACACCTTCCACCAGCCCAGGTTGCTCCAACCTGGCCTTGGACACTTCCAGGGATCCAGGGGCAGCCACAGCTTCTCTGGGAATTCTATTCCAGCTCCTCCCCACCCTCTCAGCCAAGAATTCCTTCCCTATATCCAATGTAAATCCACACTCTTCCAGTTCAAAGCCATTCATCCCTCACCTCCTCCTTTTGGGGACAAATTGAAAACCCTCGTGAGGATGCTCCTGATGCTGGGATGTTCCTGGTGGGAGGAAGGTGGTTCAGGGAATGATTTGCATCCAAACCCAAGCATTTGGAGCAGGATGAGCTGATTAAATCCCAAAAACCATTGGCACAACATTTGGAACGACAGCACCCACCTTCTCCAGCCTCTCCTGCATGAACATTCCTCTGTCTCAGAAATGGGACCCCTGGGGGAGAAAATTCTTCACCCTGGTAACAATAAAAGGCAGCTGGAAACCTGGGCAGCTCCAGGATTTCCCCAGGAGTCATAAAAATTGGGATCTTTGGCATCCCAGCTGTGCCTTCTGCCTCCTCTGAGGGGCTCCTGGGAAAGGGGAGAGGAGGAGGAGAAGGAGGCTGGGGCTGGTTCCCTCCTGGATGGATCCCACCCATCCCAGCCCATCCCAGCCCATCCCAGCCCTGCCTCCAGCAGCTTCCAGCTCCACCCTGAGATGGGAACTGGAAGGTCTTCCCAGTTCAGGGCTCAGGAGCCTGGAATGGGAATTAGGAACTAAACTGAGCATTCCCAGGTGGAGGAGCTGCAGGAATTGGGCTGTTTTACTTCACTGCATGGAGGGTCGATTTAGATGGGATATTGGGAAGGAATTCCTGGCTGGGAGGGTGGGGAGGCCCTGGAATAGAATTCCCAGAGAAGCTGTGGCTGCCCCTGGATCCCTGGAAGTGTTCCTGATCCCTGTCCTGGCATCCCTGCTCTAGTGGAAGGTGTCCCTGCCCGTGGCAGGGGGTGGCACTGGATGATCTTTAAGGTTCCTTCCCACCCAAACCCTTCTGGGATTCCAAGTGCCAAGGAATTCCTGGCAGCAACACTTTGCCAAGCCAAATGTCCTGTTCCTTTGTCACCCTCCCATCCTGTGCAGGGTTGGTGTTTAATCAATCCCTGCACTGCTTTACACCAATTAATCAATAATTAATCAATCCCTGCCCTGCTTTACACACATTCCACAAAAAGAGATGGATATCTGAGGAATCATCAAACAAACCCAATCCCAGCCTGTTCCTCTCCTTCCTTTTATATTCCCACCCTCCCCCTTCCCTTCCATATCTCCTTCCTTTCCAGACATCTGCTGAGGGAAGAGGGGGGAAAAAAAAACCCCACAACCCTGTAAGGTTATTAATTTAGAAGCATCTCCTAAAAAAACCCAACAAACTAAAATTGAGATGGATCCAGAACTAAAATTGAGATGTCTCCAGGCTGCTTTGGCACAGCTCCCGAGCTCATCCCACTCTCAGATGATGATGGGATGGCACTTGGCTGGAATGATTTAATCAGTGGCAAAAGGGCTCTTCCCACCTCACCCTCAGACTTTTCCAGCTCCCTCTGGAGGGTTTCTCAGCCTCTAAATCCCCTTCTCTCCCCTCCAAGGATGTCTTTAAACATGTAACAAAGGGATAGTGGCTCCTTCTGGAAAATTCCACGGGTCTGGCTCCTTCTTCCAGGATGGAAAGCAGTCCTTTGGGTTGGGAATAAGCAGGGAGAGGTTGCTAGTCTTGAAAAGTAATTAAAAAAATAGATTTGTTTGAGTGATGGCTGGTAATAATTATGAGTTATTAATTGCAGCCTGGAGAAGATGAGGCTCAGGAGAACTTAGAGCCCTTTCCAGGGGCTAAAGGCTTGGGATCTAAAGGGGCTCCAGGAGAGTTGGAGAGGGATTTGGGACAAGGGATGGAGGGACAGGACACAGGGAATGGCTTCCCACTGCCAGAGGGCAGGGATAGATGGGATATTGGGAAAGAATTCCTGGCTGGGAGGGTGGGGAGGCCCTGGAATAGAATTCCCAGAGAAGCTGTGGCTGCCCCTGGATCCCTGGAAGTGTCCAAGGCCAGGTTGGATCAACCTGGTCTAGTGGAAGGTGTCCCTGCCCATGGCAGGGGGTGGCACTGCGTGGGCTTTAGGGTCCATTTTAAAATCCTGTCCAACCCAAATCTTCTTACATCTCCCACGGTGGGTGTTTTAGGAGCTCTCAACACTGTGTTGGCTCCAGAATCAGCTTCACAGAATCCCCTGAGCTGAAAGGAACCCACCAGGACCATCCAGAAATATTTGGATTCTCATGTACTGTGGAGAGGAATCCCAGAGAACATCCAATAGCACAGAGAAGTTGTGGCTGCCCCATCCCTGGAAGTGTTTAAACAGGTTGGACGGGGCTTGGAGCAACCTGGGCTAGTGGAAGGTGTCCCTGCCCATGGCAGAGGGTGCAATGAGATGGGCTTGAAGGTCCCTTCCAACCCAAACCAGTCTGGGATTCCTCCTCCACCTGCCAAGGTGGGTGTTTTAGGAGCTCTCAATGCTGGGTTGGCTCCAGAATCAACTTCCCAGAATCCCAGAACCTGCTGAGCTGGAAGGGACCCCCAAGGACCATCCAGTCCAACCCTCAGCCCTGCACAGGAACATCCCCAAGAGTCC
>NW_020939084.1:10987-23400 GCF_003984885.1 Neopelma chrysocephalum
CCTCCAGGGCTGGGCACTCCAAACCTCCCTGGGCAGCCCCTGCCAAGAGCTGTGATTGGAAAAGAGGATTTTTTTTTCCCTTTTCATGCCATAATCCAAGATGGGGGATGTGGTTTTGCACCATCGTTCCACATCCCCTTTCTCATCAGTGGATTTATCCAAAATCCGGGCAGCGCAGCTTTTCCTGCATCCCACCATCCCTGCATCCCACCATCCCTGCATCCCACCATCCCTGCTTTTCCAGCTTCCTCAGCCTCCAGATGTCTGAAAAAACATGGTGAGCATGTGATGCTGCTTCAGATCCAACCCTAAATCCATCTGCTTGCTGCCACATCCCGGGATCAGCGGGGTTCCCGCGTCTCATTCCGGGCACACACGGATTCATCTTTCTGGGATGAATTTTTTCTGGGATCGTCACCAGCTCCAGCATTTAAAGTCTGGGAACTTGAGGTGACCCGTTGACCAAACAGAATGTCAGGGCCATTGAGTAGGATGGACCTTCAGCTCCTGCCTCCTGGGTCCTGCCAAGTACTTGGAGCATCAACCGGGAGAGGGAAGGGAAGGTTCTCCCCATTTAAATCCCTCTTCTCCCTGTTTAAATCCATCTTCTCCCTGTTTAAATTCCTCTTCTCCCCATTTCAATCCCCTTTCCCCCCATTTAAATCCTTTTCTCCCTGTTTAAATCCCTCTTCACCCCGTTTAAATCTTTATTCTCCCTCTTCTCCCTGTTTAAATCCCTCTTCTCCCTCTTCTCCCCTTTTAAATCCCTCTTCTCCCTGTTTAAACCCTCTTCTCCCTCTTTTCCCCGTTTCAATCCCTCTTCTCCCCGTTTAAATCTCTCTTCTCCCTGTTTAAATCCCTTCTCTCTCTGTTTAAATCCCTCTTTTCCCATTTAAATCCCTCTTCTCCCTATTTAAATCCTTCTTCTCCCTCTTCTCCCTGTTTAAATCCCTCTTCTCCCTGTTTAAATCCCTCTTCTCCCTCTTCTCCCTGCTTAAATCCCTCCTCTCCCTATTTAAATCCCTCTTTTCCCATTTAAATCCCTCTTCTCCCCGTTTGAATCCCTCCTCTCCCCATTTAAATCCCTCTTCTCCCTGTTTAAATCCTTCTTCTCCCTCTTCTCCCCATTTAAATCCCTTTTCTCCCCATTTAAATCCCTTTTCTCCTCGCTGCGCCGGCTCATCCACATCCTCTTTCCCTCTCCCGTGATCCCTGTTTCCCTCTTCCCACGGCACATGTTAATTGAGGGATTGACAATTCCGTGCTGGAGCAGCTGATGGTTGATAAGGGAATAAAGGGAATAAAGGTTATCTCGCTTTGCAAGGGAGCACAAATTAGCAGAGGGACAAAAATCGGGGCCTTATCTGGCTCTGCCCTAATGGGGAGAGAATTTATCCCGAAATACAGAGCCCACAATCATCCCAGGATCTTATCTCTCCAGGGTGTTTGGGAAACAGAGCCTGGAAAAGTGATTTAGGCTTGGCTAAAAACGGGATAAAAAGTCCTTGAGATCCCTGAGTGGGGGGGAGGAACTGAAAGGGAAAAGTAGAGGGGTGGAGGAATTAAAGGAGGGATTTTGGACAAGGGGGAATGGCTTCCCACTGCCAGAGGGTGGGGTTAGGTGGGATAGTGGGAAGGAATTCCTGGCTGGGAGGGTGGGGAGGTTCTGGAATAGAATTCCCAGAGAAGCTGTGGCTGCCCCTGGATCCCTGGAAGTGTCCGAGGCCAGGTTGGAGCAATTTGGGATCGTGGAGGGTCCCAAAATAAACACCAAAATCAGAGATAGTTAAGGACTCACAGATTAGTTAAGCTGAGATTATCCTTGGTATCCATGGAGATGCTCCAAGGGCTGGAGCCCCTCTGCTCTGGAGCCAGGCTGGGAGAGCTGGGAGGGTTCACCTGGAGAAGAGAAGGATCCAGGGAGAGCTGAGAGCCCCTTGCAGGGCCTAAAGGGGCTCCAGGAGAGCTGGAGAGGGACTGGGGACAAGGGATGGAGGGACAGGACACAGGGAATGGCTTCAAACTGGAAAAGTGTAGATTTAGATGGGATATTGGGAAGGAATTGCTGGCTGGGAGGGTGGGGAGGGGCTGGAATGGAATTCCCAGAGAAGCTGGTGTGGAGATGGATGGAGATCTGAACATATCTAAGGACACAGATCTGCTGGGATGGGTCCAGAAGAGTCCCTGGAGATGATCAGAGGATGGAGCAGCTCTGCTGGGAGGAAAGGCTGGGAGAGCTGGGATTGTTCAGCCTGGAGAAGAGAAGCTTTGGAGTGACCTGATTGTGGCCTTCCAGGACCTGAAGGATCTCCAGGAAAGATGGAGAGAGACTGTGGACAAGGGATGGAGGGACAGGACACAGGGAATGGCTTCAAACTAGTTTAGTTGGGATATTGGGAAGGAATTCCTGGTTGGGAAGGTGGGGAGGCCCTGGAATAGAACTCCCAGAGAAGCTGTGACTGCCCCTGGATCCCTGGAAGTGGAATTCTTCTCCATGGGGATTAAAAGCATCGAGGTTTGAGGGAAGAAGAACAGCTGGGTTTGTAAAATAAACCTTTTTAGAAGGAGCAAAAAAAAAAAAAAAAGAAAAAGAGAAGCTTTGAGGCCTAAAAGTTCTTCATCTCTGAAGTAAAACCTCTTTTCCAGGGTAAGTGTGGATGCTCTGCTCCCCTTCCTTCTCCTCCTGCCTTATCCTGCAGGATAATTTAGGGGATTTGGGGATGAGAATTACAGGAGCCACTTCTGATGACATTAAAAACCAAAGGCAAAGCTGCTCCTCCCCTCCCCAACCTTATTTTGGGGTGAATTTATGCCATTTAGGCTCTTTGCCTTTTGCAATTTCTGCTTCTCTCCATCATTTATTTATTTATTTTATTTTTTACTTTCAGGTCACAAAATAGGTTTGGTGCTTTGGGAGCAGAAGCCAGACCTCATCTGATATTAAATTAGAGAAATCTCTCATTTATGGGTTTATTCCTCTCCTTTAAATGGAATTTCTGCACCGGGGCATGGCTGTAATTTCGGGGTTAGTGTTTAAATGACCTTTTAAAGGAATATCTGAATAGAAGGAGAATTTCCAGGTCGGATCAGAATCTCCCACTGAGTGTTAAGGGGCAGGTTCTGTCCCTGACTTTATTCCAGGCTTTGTTTGGAATGTGCAGTCCTGCATTTTCCCCTGTCCTGTTGGAAGAGCTTTCCCTCAGGGACAGGATGTTGCAAACCCAGTGAAGCTGCAGGGACAGGAACCACCAAGCAGCTTTACATGTTATTTATATATTATTTATATATTATTATATATTCTGTTAATTATTTATATTTTTATATAATATATTATTTATAAAAATATATGATATATTCATATTAAATATATAAATATTTATATGTATATTTTGCCCCAAAAACCTAAACATCCTGCAAGATTTGGGTTAATTTCCCTTGGAATTCCCTGAGGGAAGGCAGAACCCTCAGGCACAGAGGGGCAAAGTGCTGCTTTGTCACCTGAAGCAGAGAAAGGATTGAGGATCCCAGAGAATCCCAGAAGATGCTGAGTTGGAATCCACAAGGATCATGGAGTCCCACCCTTCATCCTGCACAGGCCCATCAGCATCCAGATCACTTCCCTTCCCTTCCCTTCCCAAACCTTCCCAAACCTTCCCAAACCTTCCCAAACCTTCCCAAACCTTCCCTTCCCAAACCTTCCCAAACCTTCCCAAACCTTCCCAAACCTTCCCAAACCTTACCTTCCCAAACCTTCCCAAACCTTCCCAAACCTTACCTTCCCAAACCTTCCCAAACCTTCCCAAACCTTCCCTTTCACCCCTGCTTCTGTCCTGAAACCTCTTCCTCCCTCTGGACCACCCTGGGTGCCCCTGGCTTGGGAAAATCCCACATTCCTGGGATGATGGAGGGATGGGAAACAGTTCATTGACGAGGAGCTGAGGTTGGAACCAACTCGGGGTTGGTGTCCTGGGGCTTCCTCTGCTCTGTGGTTCTCCTCGTTGTGCCCCGAGTTGCTGATAATTATTAGATAATAATTAATATAATAATAATTATCCCATCTTCTTCCATCTTAGGACAGAATTCCTGGCTGGGAGGGTGGAATAGAATTCCCAGACAAGCTGTGGCTGCCCCTGGATCCCTGGAAGTGTCCAAGGCCAGGTTGGAGCAACCCGGGCTGGTGGGAGGTGTCCCTGCCCGTGGAGGGTGGGACTGGATCATCCTTAAGGTCCCTCCCAATCCAAACCAACCCGGGGTTCTGTAATTCCATGATTTTCCTGCTGCAGCTCGGATCCAGTAGATGGCGACAGGATACAAAGCATTTTGTTCATTATTCCCCGAATTGGTGGATTTTTATGTTTCATTTCTTTTCACATTTCCCCTTTCTAAATAAATGGATTTTCACCTTCCACAACCACGTCTACATTTCCCTTCCCATGTTCTCCTTTGCTTCCCACGCCATAAAATCCATTCCATGTTCTCTTTTATCTTCCATCTTTTATTTTACTTCTCATGGCATAAAATTCATTCCCTGTTTTCTTCCCAGTCTGGAGGAACTTCTCCAGGTGTTCTTGCTCCTACTGCCCCAGGACAAGGGAATGCCATCAACCTCATCCTTTGGGAATTTTTGATCCATCTGCTTTCCAATCCTAAGCCTGTGATGTTACTTTTGAGATCTGGGATCAATTTTCAGGATCTCCTCTAAGATTGTTACATCCAGGAGTTGAATTGGGATGATTCTTGAGCTTCCAGCTTGGAATATTCTGGGATTCTGGGATAAAGGAAGGTCAGCCATGACGTTGGAAGGTTTCCCTGCCCGTGGCAGGGGTTGGAAGTGGATGATCTTTGAGGTTCCTTCCAACCCAAACCATTCTGGGATTGTTGGGGCTCAAAACAGGAGGAATTATCTTCAAATTCGCCTATTTTTTTTTACCTTGGGTGCATAAGTATTATTTACCTGTGAGCAACCAGAGCCTTCAGTGCTGGAAGTGAAGGGATTATAGGCTGGGAAAATGAGGGGAATCTGAGCAAATGTGGATTTTTGTAGATCCCATGGAATGCTTCACTCTGGAATGGACTGTTCCCAGGAGCTTGTGGTGGCAGGACAAGGGGGAATGGCTTCAAAAGGAAAGAGGGCAGGGTTGGATGGGATATTGGGAAGGAATTCCTGGCTGGGAGGGTGGGGAGGCCCTGGAATAGAATTCCCGGAGAAGCTGTGGCTGCCCCTGGATCCCTGGAAGAGTCCAAGGCCAGACTGGAGCAACCTGGGCTGGTGGAAGGTGTCCCTGCCCATGGCAGGGGGTTGGAATGAAATGGTCTTTAAGTTCCCTTCTGACCCAAATCATTCCATGATTCCATGAATTACAAGGCATTAAAACAGTGACTCAATCCCACACCTGCAATCCCTAATTCCCTTCCAGGATATAAATCCATGGACATCCCAGGCTGAGTTATTATTTACTCATTATTACTTTGGCCAACCCCCACCTGGGGTTGGACACACACATTTCCTGCCATTTTTTGGGATGAAACATCATCTCCGAGGTGATTCCCCAAATCCTGGTCGTCATGGAGACAGGAACAGGCTTCAAGAGGAGAAAGTGGGGCTACAGCCACTTCTCCAAGATAATCCAAGAGATATTCCAAAGGGTTTCGACATCTGCAAGTCTGACATGGAAACATTCCTTGAGTTGTGGGGCGGTTAAACCACAACTCACCGAGGCTCTTGGAAAGCCATGGAAGGAGAAAAAATCCCTTCCTTTAAAACAGAAGGATATTTTTTTATCTGTTAATCAGCACTTTTGATCCCTTAGAGAGAACCCCACACTTGTTTATCCTCCCAATAACCAAAATCTGGCCAAGAAAACAGCAATTCATGAGACACCTTCTGCTCCTTGGGACAACATCAGGAATCAGAGGGGATTTCCAAGTAAAATCCTAAATCCTGCTTCCTGGGAAAGGCCAAATCCCCAGAGCACAGAAGGTTGTGTCAGGCCATCAGTTAATTGTGCTAATAATTCCATCAATAATTACAATTTCCCACCATTTCCACAGAAAGATTTATTGATTCCTCTTTTTTTTTTTCCTCTCCTTCCAAAAGAAGGTGAAAAGCTTTTCCTTCTAAAGGTTTCTTCTGGAAAGCTTTATGGAAAACTTCTCCACCCTCTGCAAGCAGAGAAGTCTAAAATTTAATTTTCCTCTAAGGTGAGAAGAAAAAAAAATGATCCTTTCCAATTTTCCAATATTCTTTTGCAACCCTTGGCCTTGGGGGGGTCACAAACCTTTGGGATGAGACCCCAAACCTGGCAGCACCTTGGGAGCTCCATGGTGGGAGAGGTGCCCATTCCTGGAGGGATTTCAAAGCCCTGTGGATGTGGCACTTGGGTTGGTGGTGGGTTGGACTTGATGATCTTGGAGGGCTTTTCCAACCTGGATGTGGTTCTATGATGGGTCACAGCAAATGTCATTGCAATAAATGACATTATTGGCTGGAAAGACTTTTCTGCAAAGATCCAGGTGTGTCTCTGAGGTTTTTTTAGGGCCATTCCTTTCTTTTCCATACTTTCCACGCTGGAGGAGAACATGAAATAAAAGAAAATAAAAATAATTTAAAAAACCCACCTTGTTTTTCTTAAACAAACAAACAAAACACAAAAAGATTTTGAAAAGAATTTCTGATCTTCAGCAGAAAAACTTCTTTGTGTGGCAGATGCTCACACGGATGGAGAGATGTTCCCATGGATGGAGAGATGTTCCCATGGATAGATAGATGCTCACATGGATGGGGAGATGTCCACATGAACTCAAGACAAGTTGGAAACAAAACATATGGGAGATCAACCAAAAATAAGTGGTGGGAGGTCGGAATTAGATGATCTTTGAGATGATCTTTAAGGTCCCTTCCAACCCAAACCATTCTGGGATTCTGTGAAAACCAGGAAAAAGAGAGCAAGAGAATCCAGCAATCCTCTGGGGAGTTCCCAGATCCCAAATCCTGGGGCAGCCCTGGCTGGCAGGTGGCTGCTGAGGTTTAAATTCTGTTTTCCTGCTGCATCCCAGCTTTCCCAGCTTTTAAATGCTAATTCCATGTGGAATTTTGGCATCAAGCCTCTTCCATTGCCTGGGTTGAAGTGACTCTGCTTGATCCCTCCTTCGGGAAGACCTGGAGAAGGGAACAATTTCTCTGCTGATTTCAGGGGGAAAAAAAGCCCTTTTTTTTCCTGGAGGAAAAGGATCTGACATTCCAAAAGTTTGGAATGTGTAGCAGGAAAAGAGCTGCTTTTTGTTTCCAGGCTGAGAGCAGCCAAGGTCGACGAGGCAGAGAAATAAAGGGACAATAAAAACGGAGAAAAAGCAGATGGAGAAAGGCTTGGAGTGATTAATTGGGAATCCAGGAGTGGCAATTCATTGGCAATTTGCATAATCCCATCCTGAAAGCCAAATTGTTCAGCCCAATTTGCATATTTGTGCCTGATCCAGGATTTCTTCTGGAGCTCAGCACCTGCTCGGGAGAGTTGGCAGAGCAGGGGTGGGAAAATTCCTGTGTTGGATTTGATGGGAGAATAATTCTCTGGGATGGGATTTGGAGGGAGATCCCAGTTGATCTGACCACCTAGAGGGCAAATCAGGGGAGTATAATTCCTAATTTCTTCCTTCTAGGAGGAGATTTTGTGTCCCACAGGTGAGGTTGGAAGATAGAAAGGTGAAAGTCTGACTTTTTTTCTTAAAATGATACAGGGAAAAAATAATAAACAAGAAAATTAAATTAAGAAGAAGAAGAAAAAATGAAGAAGAAGAAATGAAGAAGAAATTAAGAAGAAGAAGAAGAAGAAGAGAAGAGGAAGAGAAAAAGAAGAAGAAAGAGAAGAAGGAGAAGAAGAAGGAGAAGAAGAAGAAAAAAAGTAGGAAAAGAAAAAGAAATGTAGAAGAAGAAGAAAATGAATAAGATAAAAGAAGAAGAAGAAAAGAAGAAATGAAGAAGAAGAAATGAAGAGGAAGAAGAAGAAGGAGAAATGAAGAAGAAAAATGAAGAAGGAGAAGAAGAAATGAAGAAGAAATGAAGAAGGAGAAGGAGAAGAAGAAGAAGAAGGAGAAGAAAAAATGAAGAAAAAGAAGAAAAAATGAAGAAGAAAAAATGAAGAAGAAGAGGAAAAGAAGGGGAAGAAATGAAAAAGAAGAAAAATGAAGAAGGAGAAGAAGAGAAGAAAAAGAAGAAAAAATGAAGGAGAAGAAGAGAAGAAAAAGAAGAAAAAATGAAGAAGAAAAAGAAGAAGAAAATGAAAAAGAAAGAAGAAATGAAGAAGGAGAAGAAGAAGAGAAGAAAAAGAAGAAAAAATGAAGAAGAAAAAGAAGAAGAAAATGAAAAAGAAAGAAGAAATTAAAAAGAAAAAGAAAATAAAGAAAAAGAATTAAAAAAAAAATCCCAACACCAAAATCCACACCAAACCCCACCAAAAAACAGCCAACCTACTAAAAAACTCCCAAATCCAAATTAACAGAATAACCTAAACCTGGGAAGAGGTAGGAAAAGCACTTTGGGCTTTAAAAAAAAAAATGGGCTGGGTTGCAACCAAGATTGGAGCTTCAAAATGGGTTTTGTGGAGGAAACAAAGCTCAGCTGATGGTTTTGTCAGTGGAATTAGGAAAAATTGGGAAAAGAATAGAGAGAGGAGTGCAGTTGTTGTGCTGGAATTGTTCTGGGAATGGTGGGACATGGTAAGGGAAGGTTTGTGCCCAGACTGGGGTAAAAAAATAAATGATCTGGCGAAAAAATAATAATAAATGAGGAAATTAAATTAAGATGAAGAAGAAAAGAAGAAGAAAAAATGAAGAAGAAGAAGAAGAAATGGAGGAGAAGAAGAAGAAGGAGAAGAAAAAGAAGAAAAAGAAGAAGGAGAAGAAGAAGAAGAAAAAATGAAGAAGAAGAAAAGAAGAAATTAAGAAGGAGAAAAAGAAAAAGAAGAAGAAGAAAAATGAGAAGAAGAAATAAAGAAGGAGAAGAAATGAAAATGAAGAAGAAAAAATGTAGAAGAATAAAAGAAGAAGAAATGAAGAAGAAGAAGAAATGAAGAGGAAGAAGGAGAAGAAGAAGAAGAAGAAAAAGAAGAAGAAAGTGAAGAAGAAAGAAGAAATGAAAAAGAAAAAGAAAATAAAGAAGAAGAAAAATTAAAAAAAACCAACACCAAAATCCCCACCAAACCCCACCAAAAAACAACCAACCTACTAAAAAACCCCAAAATCCAAATTAACAAAATAACCTAAACCTGGTTTAGGTGGGACAATGTTTCCTGCCTCAAAACCTCAGCCCATCCTCCAAATCCCTTCGGACAAGGAGCACCAACCTTTGGGCAGCAGTGCTGGGAGAAATCCTGACCTGGTTCCTGCTTGGAAAAGCACTTTGGGCTTTAAAAAATATTCTGATTTTTGGGTTAAATTTTCCCTCATTTATTCCCACATCCACATCCCCTTCTCCTCAACTTCCTGCTGGAAGACAAGAAATGTCACTTTTTGGGATGCAAAAGGAAATACCCGACTGAGCCTCCAGGAATTAAACTCTGATCAAGAGAAAATATTTCCCAGGTGGTTTTGTTTCACCCAAACACATTTTCCTTTCCAACCCTTCCTTCTTTTCTCTGTTCAGAGGGGTAATATCCCTAGGAATGGTTTTGTTAGGGATGGGAGGAGCTCCCTGGATAATGTTTTAGGGCAGAAGGGCACAGAAATGCTCTGTTTCCAACAAAATTCCACAGCTAAAAGCATTTGTCTCCCATCCAGTCAAAGCTGGATAAATGGTCAAATCCAATAAATAAATTGAAATCCATTTGTTCCTCACTGAATGTGATACAAAAACTAATCCTCCACATCATTTAAAATAAGAGCTGCAGATCAAATTAAACCTGACCTTGATTCTGTTCATTTTTCTTTCTAAATAAGATACTTCCTAAATAAGATAAGTCCTGTGCCAAATTCCACAGCTCATGCCATGGAACATCTCTCCTGGGAATCAATTTGCTGTTGAGAAGCTGATGGAGAATTTAATTAACCCATTTTATTGTTGTGACTTTTCAGTGGCATGTTTATGGTTTGGATTTGGAAGGAATTAACACAACAAAGCCTTCAAACCTGAAGAGGGTTGAGCCCAACACGTCCTCAGTTATGATTCCCGAATCCCAGGATAGTTTGGGTTGGAAGGGAACTTAAAGATCATCCAGTGCCACCCCTGCCATGGGCAGGGACACCTTCCACTATCCCAGGTTGCTCCAACCTGGCCTTGGACACTTCCAGGGATTCAGGGGCAGCAACAGCTTCTCTGGGAATTCTATTCCAGGGTCTCTCCACCCTCCCAGCCAGGAATTCCTTCCCAATATCCCATCTGTCCCTGCCCTCTGGCAGTTTAAAGCTATTTTCCCTTGTGCTTGAGTTCTCTGCATCTTTCCCAGAACAGAGAGACAAGAAAAATATCTGTGCCAGGGCAAAGCTCATCCCAGAGAGGGCTCATCCATCCCAGAGAGCTCATCCCAGAGAGGGCTCTTCCCAGAAAGGGCTCATCCCAGAGAGAGCTCATCCCAGAACAAAACTCATCCCAGTGCAAAGATTATCCCAGAGAGGGCCCATCCCATAGTGGGCTCATCCCATTGAGAGCTCATCCCAGTGCAGAGCTCATCCCAGAACAAAACTCATCCCAGTGAGAGCTCATCCCAGTGCACAGCTCATCCCAGTGCACAGCTCATCCTAGAGTGGGCTCATCCCAGAGACAGCTCATCCCAGTGCACAGCTCATCCCAATGAGAGCTCATCCCAGTGCAGAGTTCATCCCAGAAAGGGCTCATCCCAGAACAAAGCTCATCCCAGTGAGAGCTCACCCAAGAGAGGGCTCATCCCAGAGACAGCTCATCCCAGAACAAAGCTCATCCCAATGCACAGCTCATCCCAGAACAAAGCTCATCCCAGAGAGGGCTCATCCATCCCAGAGAGAGCTCATCCCAGAACAAAGCTCATCCCAGAACAAAGCTCATCCCAGTGAGAGCTCAATCCAGTGAGAACTCATCCCAGAACAAAGCTCATTCCAGTGAGAGCTCATCCCAGTGAGAACTCATCCCATTGAAAGCTCATCCCAGTGAGAGCTCATCCCAGAACAAAGCTCATCCCAGTGAAAGCTCATCCCAGAGAGAGCTCATCCCAGTGAGGGTTCATCCCAGAACAAAGCTCATCCCAGAACAATGTTCATCCCAGAGAGAGCTCATCCCAGTGAGGGTTCATCCCAGAACAAAGCTCATCCCAGAACAATGTTCATCCCAGTGAGAGCTCATCCCAGCGAGGGCTCATCCCAGAACAAAGCTCATCCCAGAACAAAGCTCATCCCAGAACAAAGCTCATCCCAGAACAAAACTCATCACAGAACAAAGCTCATCCCACAGAGGGTTCATCCTAGAACAAAACTCATCCCAGTGCAGAGCTCATCCCAATGCACAGCTCATCCCAGTGCACAGCTCATCCCAGAACAAAGCTCATCCCACTGAGGGCTCATCCCAGGGCATCAGGCAAAGAGTTTTATCCCCTTTCTTTGCCCCTTTTCCAACAGAACTGGCTGGAAGCTCCCGAAACCCAGGAATTGTGGTCAAAGCCCCTCCCCTGGGCACTGCCCAGGTTATGAACTCTTCCATCCAAGGCCTCTGAGCTCTCCAAATTCCATAAGTGCTCTCCCAATTATCCTCTCCACACCCCCCTCCACCTCAGGAGGAGCCTGCAGGCTCCAAAGAAACGGAGACAACAAGCTTGGGAATTAAAAAGCAGCATTTTAATCACCTATTGATCCGTGGGTGGGATGATGTGCAGCCACATCTTCCAGCTCAGAAACCTGAAATCTTTTTGGGCTCTGGGTTTGTGGGTAGTTGGTTTTTTTTTTCTTTCCCTGAGCAGGCAATTCCAGAGGGGACAAAGAGCTTTTTGTAATTGCCTTGTTTCATAATTAAAAAAAACCAGCTGTAGGACTAAAGGTGAACAGGATTAAGCTACATTATGAACACCTCTAAAATAATTAATCAGGTGTTTGGGGGATTTGGAACCTCCTGAACCAGATCAAGGCCATATTTTCCCTCCTTTTCTTTTCGCTGGCAGCAGCTCCAAAGTGCTTTTGTGATGAACAAACACAGGCTGGAGTGTAGGGGGGGGGGGACACAGCTTTTATTTTATAGTGATGGGGACACAGAGGAGCAGTTTTGGAGCATTTCCAGCAGGAACAGCATATCCAGAGACTGCATTTCCAGCAGGAACAGCATATCCAGAGACTGCATTCCCAATCCAGCTCTGATTTTCTTCCCAATATCTCATCTAATTCCCACCATAACTAACATCAAATCAACATCGAAACACAGGTGGGAAAGAATTTCCATCTTCTTAAAAAGATGATTTTTTTTT
>NW_020939085.1:0-5933 GCF_003984885.1 Neopelma chrysocephalum
TTTTCCTTTTCCTTTTCCTTTTCCTTTTCCTTTTCCTTTTCCTTTTCCTTTTCCTTTTCCTTTTCCTTTTCCTTTTCCTTTTCCTTTTCCTTTTCCTTTTCCTTTTCCTTCTCCTTCTCCTTCTCCTTTTTTTCCCTTTTCCTTTTCTCTTAATTTTTTCTTTTAATTTTTCCTTTTTTTTTTTTAATTTTTCCTCTAATTTTTCTTTTTCTTTTAATTTTTCTTTTTCTTTTAATTTTTCTTTTAATTTTTTTAATTCCACGATTCTAAGACCACAAGGGCACTTTTTTCCCCATGGAAAATCTCTAGTCAGCAAAGTCCTGCCCAGAGCAACCCCTGGGACTCTGCTGAAATAATTCCCATTTCCCACCTGTTTTATTCCCACAACCCCAGTTTTTCCCTTCTAATCCCAAACTTCCTTGGAATCCCTCCTTTAATTCTCCATGTAAAGCATCCCAATCCCTGGCTGGGTGACCACAAAAAGCCTTTCCCCACACAAACCCTCTCCTTGACTCCTCCAGTGCCTGACTCGAATATTTTGGAGCCCTTCCCAATTAATTTTGTGCTCAGTGGCTTTTCCTGAACACAAAAATCTTTAAAAAAACCCCACCAACAAACCCCCTGCTCAGAAATTTATTAATTTTACAACATGACTGGACTTTCTCCAGCCAAATTATTTCATTTCCGTGGCTGTAAAAATAAATAAAAGCTCTTTATAATTGATAAAAACCACAGGCAGAGGGAGATTCCTCTGGGAAACCCAACCCTGGTTAATCTACAACTCAGCCTTGGCCATGATTAATGCAGCATATGAAATATTCCATATTTTTAAAGAGATTCCCCCGGGGGTAACAAATTTCCTGTCACATTTGACAGCTGCCACTGGAATGTTTTGAACGGGGGAAAATGCAAAATGACATTTTTTTTTAAGCCATCGCACGGTTTGAGGGCGATTCCTCCCCGGTCTGGGCCTTCCCAGGAGCTCCAAAATGTGGGTGAAGAGCCTCTGTTTGCAGCATTTCTATTTTAATTGTCAAAAATCGAGGAGAAAAGGTCTCCCCTGTTCCCTTTGGGACACCCTGGGTGTCACAACACCCTCCAAAACTCGGACTTCACCCCCAAAATCAGCATCAGCTCAGTTGGTCAAACTGTCTCATAAAATCCCAGGATTTGTGGTCAAAATGTCCTATAAAATCCCAGGATTTGTGGTCAAAGTGTCCTATAAAATCCCAGGATTTGTGGTCAAAGTGTCCTATAATATCCTAGGATTTCTGACTCGCCTTCCCAAAGGAGTTTAAGGGATGTGAGATCATAAAATTCCCGAATGTTTTTGGTTTGAAAAGGCCTTAAAGACCCCCTTGTTCCATGGGCAAGGACACCTTCCACCAGCAGGATCTCAGATCCTATGGAAAACAAAAATTAAGGAGAAAAGGTCTTCCCTGTCCCCTTTGGGACACCCTGGGGGTCACAACACCCTCCAAAGCTTGGAACTCACACCCCAAAATCAGCATCAGCTCAGTTGGTCAAAGTGTCTCATAAAATCCCAGGATTTGTGGTCAAACTGTCTCATAAAATCCCAGGATTTGTGGTCCAACTGTCCTATAAAATCCTAGGATTTGTGGTCAAGCTCTCTTAAAAAATCCTAGGATTTCTGGCTTGTGTTCCCAAAGGAGTTTAAGGAATGTGGGATCATAAAATCCCAGAATGTTTTTGGTTGGAAGGGGCCTCAAAGACCCTCTTGTTCCATGGGCAGGGACACCTTCCACCAACAGGATCTCAGATCCTATGGAAAACAAAAATCAAGGAGAAAAGGTCTCTCCTGTCCCCTTTGGGACACCCTGGGGGTCACAACACCCTCCAAAACTCGAAACTCAACCCCAAAATCAGCATCAGCTCAGTTGGTCAAAGTGTCCCATAAAATCCTTGGATTTGTGGTCAAAATGTCCTATAAAATCCTAGGATTTTATGTTTGATATTCTGTATCACTGTTACTTCCTTAAGCCCTGCAACCTCCTTTATTAGTCACTCCCTAAATATATTCAAAATAATTCACAACCTTTTTATTTCATTCATTAAGGTCTGAGTCCTGCCTGTCTTTTGCTGCCATTTCCTCACCCTTTAATTCCATAATTAACGGGATTAAAATTAATTAAAACCTAATTAATTTAATACCTTCCTCACCGTAATAACAACCAGGATTTACTGGGAGGGTGGGGAGGGGTTGGGATGGAATTCCCAGAGAAGCTGTGGCTGCCCCTGGATCCCTGGAAGTGTCCAAGGCCAGGTTGGAGCAACCTGGGACAGTGGAAGGTGTCCCTGCCCATGGCAGGGGGTGGAATGAGATGGGATTTAAATCCTTTCCAACCCAAATCACTCCAGGATTCTTTATGGATCAAAGACAGAGCTCACAGTGCCATTAAACAAATACTTTATAAAGCAACACATGGGAAGGGACCAACCCCAGATAATTCCCTGATTTAAATCCCAGAACTCCACAGCAAATCACAAATACACAAATTATCCAAATCCTGCCCTTTGCTCGCTGTTTTTTGTGGTTCTTTCTCTTGCAAATGGTCCATTTTGGAATCAGCTCTGTCAGCAGCCCCCCGGGGGATCCGTGTTTTCTTTGGATTTGCGACGGGAATCATGGACATGTGGAGAAAACCTCAATTCATGGGTTATTATCCACATCCCCCGGGAATAATGAGCAGCAATTCCTGCCAGGCAGGGCTGAGCTTCAGGCAAAGCACCTCCAAAAAACTGGCAGGCAATTTGTTGGGCTGTCAAAAGACAAAGATGTCAAGCTGCTCAAAGCTCCTCTGTTTAAGCTCATAAATGTTTGCTATTCCAAGAAAAATACTGGGAATCCACATGTAGCACACAACAAAAATATCCCATTTGAAGCCCTAAAAAAAAACCTTAAAAAAATCAAATAATCAAATTAAAATACTTGCAGATGTTCCACGTGTAAGATACGACAAAAAAATTCCCCTTTAAGCCCTAAAAAAAAAACCCTTAAAATAAAAAAATCAGATTAAAATACTTGCAAATGTCCCACTTTTTGCCCAGAAATAACAAATTTAGGCAGAGGGAGACTAAAAATTAAACTCTGATGCAAAATGGCTTCACAGCAAATTATTTAGGCAGATAAATATCCTTAATTGGATAATAAATATAATAATAATATAAATAGAATAATATAAATACAAATATATAATAATAAATATTGTTAATTGGCTAATAAATATAATAATAATATAAATATAATAATATAAATATAAATAGAATAATAATAAATATAATAATAATATAAATATAATAATATAAATATAATAATATAAATATAAATAGAATAATAATAAATATCCTTAATTGGACTTGGGGAGGAAACAATAGTTGTGTTGTTTATTTATTTTTTTTTCCAAAGGGTTGTTACTGTGGTCGTGTTTTATCCTGGAGGGATTTTCTCCTGGATGTGCATTTTCCAGGCTGGTTCTCCAGGGTCAGGAGTGGCTGCACGAATTCCAGAGCAACTTCAGAGAACAACCCCTTTGCACATTAAAATAAAGGAATATTTTAGGAAAAATCAGAGCCAAGAGGATGAAATTCCCTGAGTCACTTTGGGGCTGCAGAAATTCCAAGGGGTTGTTTCAAAAGATGTTTATTTAGATAGATCAGGAATTTCTGAATTTTGAAATGATTGGTAGGAAAAAGTAACAATTTTGATGGGACCAGCTGATTGTCTGATTAAAACCAGAGGGAAAAGCTGGGATGGGCTGGAAGCACCAATTAACTTTTGTAGGATCATAGGGAGAAAGAATTCCAGAGTGGTTTGGGTTGGAAGGGAACTTAAAGATGATCCAGTTCCAAATCCGTTCCAAGGGCAGGGAATTCTGCTGTCCCAGGTTGCTCCAACCTGGCCTTGGACACTTCCAGGGATCCAGGGGCAGCCACAGCTTCTCTGGGAATTCTATTCCAGGGCCTCCCCACCCTCCCAGCCAGGAATTCCTTCCCAATATCCCATCTAATGGACCTGCCAGTCAGTGAAGTATCAGCAAAGTGTAAAATTGGGGTTTCTCTTGTTCCAAAATGCAGCTGCTGACAGAGCTGAGTCCAAAATGGACCATTTGCAAGAGAAATAACCACAAAAAACAGCAAGTCAAAGCACAGGATTTGGATAATTTGTGTATTTGGGATTTCCTGGGGAGTTCTGAGATTTAAATCAGGGAATTATCTGGGGTTGGTCCCTTCCCATGTGTTGCTTTATAAAGTATTTGCTTTAATGGCACTGTAAGTTCTGTCTTTGATCCATAAAGAGTCCTGGAGTGATTTGGGTTGGAAGGGATTTGAATTCTATCCCATTCCACCCCCTGCCATGGGCAGGGACACCTTCCACTAGATCAGGGATCCCAACCTGGCCTTGGACACTTCCAGGGATCCAGGGGCAGCCACAACTTCTCTGGACAACCTGTGCCAGCCCCTCCCCACCCTCCCAGCCAGGAATTCCTTCCCAATATCCCATCTAAACCAGTTTAAACCCATTCCCTGTGTCCTGTCCCTCCATCCCTTGTCCCCAGTCCCCCTCCAGCTCTCCTGGAGCCCCTTTAGGCCCTGCAAGGGGCTCTCAGCTCTCCCTGGAGCCTTCTCTCCTCCAGGTGAACAATCCCAATTCTCCCCATTCCCTCTGATCCCTTTTGTGGCCTCCTCTGGATCCTCCAGTGCGGAATATTTCAGATTTTCCTGCTGAACTCCTGATTCATCTGGGTGGGGTCTGATAAATCCAACTATTAACAATTCCAACATGTCCTGGAACAGCCTGGTCAGGACACCTGGGATGTGACATCCAAAGCTCAGGGTTATTTTTATGAGCACAAAAAAAAGCCCTAATTAAAAGGCTTAAATTATTAAATTAAATAATTTTCCAATCTGTGGGGGAAAAGGAGAATTCCTTTGTTATTCCTGCACACATAACCTGGACCTTCATCCTGGTTTTATTGGGATTTATTAAGTTAAACCACTCATCCAGTGAAAATTCAGGATTAATCCCTCCCCCAGCTGTGGGATTTATCCAAAGAAACAGCAGGAGCTGCTGATTGGAGGTGATTTTTCCTGAAGGAATATTCCAAATGAGGAAAAGGAGTCAAATCCAGGCACAGGACCCTCCACCACAAAAGGAATTCCTGATAATTTCTGTTCTCTGATGATCCCTGATGGAAAATTCCAGCTCCCAGACAAACCTTGGAAATAAATCTGCTCCCAGAAACGATGAATTCCATGGGAAGAATCCTCTGGAATCTGTAACTCCGCTGCTCTGAGCTAGAATTTCAACTTTGATAAAACTCAATAAATTTATAACCCAGGAGATTTTAAAGTTTGGAGTAATTTTGGGATCACCCAAGAGACTTTTCCAGCCTCATTCCAGGACAAAGGACGTCCCAAACATCCCTGATTTAGGAGTGGCTCAGATTTAAGCCAGGTTTAAATTTTAAATGTTTATTTGAGCAGGTGGTTGAGTGACTTTATTGGGGTTGGGCTTCCCTACATGGATTATTTGAAGGATCCCTGTCTCCAAATTCCACCTGGATTGTTCCCTCTTTAATAGGATTCATCTGCAGGGAATAAAAAAAAAGCCAAAACACAAAAACCCAGGAGTCAGCAAATGGAATCTGGCAGGAAATGAATCAAATAAATTTAAAATACTATCCCAGTGCCTGGATGAAATTCCGTGTGAGTGGAGCGTGAAATTCCATGTGAGTGTTTGTCAGGAGCTAAAGGAGAAGGGATTTGAGGATAGCAGGGATTTCCCTCCTGATATTCCCCCCAAGGAGGAGGAATAATATTCCCCCCAAGTCCTTCTGGGATCAGCTGGAGTGGGTTGGAAGGTTTGGGAAGGTTTGGGAAGGGAAGGGAAGGTTTGGGAAGGGAAGGGAAGG
>NW_020939085.1:6033-6770 GCF_003984885.1 Neopelma chrysocephalum
GGGAAGGGAAGGGAAGGGAAGGGAAGGGAAGGGAAAGGGGAAGGGAAAGGGAAAGGGAAAGGGGAAGAGAAGGTTTGGGAAGGAGAAAGGGAAAGGAAGGGGAAAAAGGGAAAGGCAACAGGCAAGAGAAAGGGGAAGGGAATTCCTGCTGCTCCAGCCTGGACCTCCAAGGGATTCCTGGGAAGCATCATTCCCACAGAACCAGCAGTTGGAAAAGCCAGGCTGTGGAAAAATGGGGGTGGATCAAAGGAGCCCCGTGCTGAGGGTGCTCCATGTTTTCCTGAATGTCCAAATCCTCTCCAACTGCAGCACATTCCATGGAAACCTGGACTGATAATGATCCTCCCAGTGAACCTGAAAACCTCTGGAAACTGCCTGGGAGCCAAAATCCAGCCCAGGAATTCTTCCCAGTTAAATATTACAAACCCAATGCCTGTGACCTTTAAACCATCAGTTCCAGATGCCGGGATTTATCCATGGAAATCACTCCTCTCATTTCAAATAAATCCTTAACTTTTGCAAAGCTGAAAGTCTTTTCATGGCTAGAAAAAAAAAACACACTGAACCTCACATTATCCCTGTTCCTTCCTTTTCCTGATGCTTCCAAGCCTAAAACTTTAGGCTGGGCTGAAAAAATGAACAATTTCAAGAGAAAGATGAATATTTTTAGAAGGATTTTCTCTCCTTTTATTCCTCTTCTTTCATTTCTTTCTTTATTCTCTCTCTCTTTTCCCTCT
>NW_020939086.1:0-5956 GCF_003984885.1 Neopelma chrysocephalum
TTTTCCTTTTCCTTTTCCTTTTCCTTTTCCTTTTCCTTTTCCTTTTCCTTTTCCTTTTCCTTTTCCTTTTCCTTTTCCTTTTCCTTTTCCTTTTCCTTTTCCTTTTCCTTCTCCTTCTCCTTCTCCTTTTTTTCCCTTTTCCTTTTCTCTTAATTTTTTCTTTTAATTTTTCCTTTTTTTTTTTTAATTTTTCCTCTAATTTTTCTTTTTCTTTTAATTTTTCTTTTTCTTTTAATTTTTCTTTTAATTTTTTTAATTCCACGATTCTAAGACCACAAGGGCACTTTTTTCCCCATGGAAAATCTCTAGTCAGCAAAGTCCTGCCCAGAGCAACCCCTGGGACTCTGCTGAAATAATTCCCATTTCCCACCTGTTTTATTCCCACAACCCCAGTTTTTCCCTTCTAATCCCAAACTTCCTTGGAATCCCTCCTTTAATTCTCCATGTAAAGCATCCCAATCCCTGGCTGGGTGACCACAAAAAGCCTTTCCCCACACAAACCCTCTCCTTGACTCCTCCAGTGCCTGACTCGAATATTTTGGAGCCCTTCCCAATTAATTTTGTGCTCAGTGGCTTTTCCTGAACACAAAAATCTTTAAAAAAACCCCACCAACAAACCCCCTGCTCAGAAATTTATTAATTTTACAACATGACTGGACTTTCTCCAGCCAAATTATTTCATTTCCGTGGCTGTAAAAATAAATAAAAGCTCTTTATAATTGATAAAAACCACAGGCAGAGGGAGATTCCTCTGGGAAACCCAACCCTGGTTAATCTACAACTCAGCCTTGGCCATGATTAATGCAGCATATGAAATATTCCATATTTTTAAAGAGATTCCCCCGGGGGTAACAAATTTCCTGTCACATTTGACAGCTGCCACTGGAATGTTTTGAACGGGGGAAAATGCAAAATGACATTTTTTTTTAAGCCATCGCACGGTTTGAGGGCGATTCCTCCCCGGTCTGGGCCTTCCCAGGAGCTCCAAAATGTGGGTGAAGAGCCTCTGTTTGCAGCATTTCTATTTTAATTGTCAAAAATCGAGGAGAAAAGGTCTCCCCTGTTCCCTTTGGGACACCCTGGGTGTCACAACACCCTCCAAAACTCGGACTTCACCCCCAAAATCAGCATCAGCTCAGTTGGTCAAACTGTCTCATAAAATCCCAGGATTTGTGGTCAAAATGTCCTATAAAATCCCAGGATTTGTGGTCAAAGTGTCCTATAAAATCCCAGGATTTGTGGTCAAAGTGTCCTATAATATCCTAGGATTTCTGACTCGCCTTCCCAAAGGAGTTTAAGGGATGTGAGATCATAAAATTCCCGAATGTTTTTGGTTTGAAAAGGCCTTAAAGACCCCCTTGTTCCATGGGCAAGGACACCTTCCACCAGCAGGATCTCAGATCCTATGGAAAACAAAAATTAAGGAGAAAAGGTCTTCCCTGTCCCCTTTGGGACACCCTGGGGGTCACAACACCCTCCAAAGCTTGGAACTCACACCCCAAAATCAGCATCAGCTCAGTTGGTCAAAGTGTCTCATAAAATCCCAGGATTTGTGGTCAAACTGTCTCATAAAATCCCAGGATTTGTGGTCCAACTGTCCTATAAAATCCTAGGATTTGTGGTCAAGCTCTCTTAAAAAATCCTAGGATTTCTGGCTTGTGTTCCCAAAGGAGTTTAAGGAATGTGGGATCATAAAATCCCAGAATGTTTTTGGTTGGAAGGGGCCTCAAAGACCCTCTTGTTCCATGGGCAGGGACACCTTCCACCAACAGGATCTCAGATCCTATGGAAAACAAAAATCAAGGAGAAAAGGTCTCTCCTGTCCCCTTTGGGACACCCTGGGGGTCACAACACCCTCCAAAACTCGAAACTCAACCCCAAAATCAGCATCAGCTCAGTTGGTCAAAGTGTCCCATAAAATCCTTGGATTTGTGGTCAAAATGTCCTATAAAATCCTAGGATTTTATGTTTGATATTCTGTATCACTGTTACTTCCTTAAGCCCTGCAACCTCCTTTATTAGTCACTCCCTAAATATATTCAAAATAATTCACAACCTTTTTATTTCATTCATTAAGGTCTGAGTCCTGCCTGTCTTTTGCTGCCATTTCCTCACCCTTTAATTCCATAATTAACGGGATTAAAATTAATTAAAACCTAATTAATTTAATACCTTCCTCACCGTAATAACAACCAGGATTTACTGGGAGGGTGGGGAGGGGTTGGGATGGAATTCCCAGAGAAGCTGTGGCTGCCCCTGGATCCCTGGAAGTGTCCAAGGCCAGGTTGGAGCAACCTGGGACAGTGGAAGGTGTCCCTGCCCATGGCAGGGGGTGGAATGAGATGGGATTTAAATCCTTTCCAACCCAAATCACTCCAGGATTCTTTATGGATCAAAGACAGAGCTCACAGTGCCATTAAACAAATACTTTATAAAGCAACACATGGGAAGGGACCAACCCCAGATAATTCCCTGATTTAAATCCCAGAACTCCACAGCAAATCACAAATACACAAATTATCCAAATCCTGCCCTTTGCTCGCTGTTTTTTGTGGTTCTTTCTCTTGCAAATGGTCCATTTTGGAATCAGCTCTGTCAGCAGCCCCCCGGGGGATCCGTGTTTTCTTTGGATTTGCGACGGGAATCATGGACATGTGGAGAAAACCTCAATTCATGGGTTATTATCCACATCCCCCGGGAATAATGAGCAGCAATTCCTGCCAGGCAGGGCTGAGCTTCAGGCAAAGCACCTCCAAAAAACTGGCAGGCAATTTGTTGGGCTGTCAAAAGACAAAGATGTCAAGCTGCTCAAAGCTCCTCTGTTTAAGCTCATAAATGTTTGCTATTCCAAGAAAAATACTGGGAATCCACATGTAGCACACAACAAAAATATCCCATTTGAAGCCCTAAAAAAAAACCTTAAAAAAATCAAATAATCAAATTAAAATACTTGCAGATGTTCCACGTGTAAGATACGACAAAAAAATTCCCCTTTAAGCCCTAAAAAAAAAACCCTTAAAATAAAAAAATCAGATTAAAATACTTGCAAATGTCCCACTTTTTGCCCAGAAATAACAAATTTAGGCAGAGGGAGACTAAAAATTAAACTCTGATGCAAAATGGCTTCACAGCAAATTATTTAGGCAGATAAATATCCTTAATTGGATAATAAATATAATAATAATATAAATAGAATAATATAAATACAAATATATAATAATAAATATTGTTAATTGGCTAATAAATATAATAATAATATAAATATAATAATATAAATATAAATAGAATAATAATAAATATAATAATAATATAAATATAATAATATAAATATAATAATATAAATATAAATAGAATAATAATAAATATCCTTAATTGGACTTGGGGAGGAAACAATAGTTGTGTTGTTTATTTATTTTTTTTTCCAAAGGGTTGTTACTGTGGTCGTGTTTTATCCTGGAGGGATTTTCTCCTGGATGTGCATTTTCCAGGCTGGTTCTCCAGGGTCAGGAGTGGCTGCACGAATTCCAGAGCAACTTCAGAGAACAACCCCTTTGCACATTAAAATAAAGGAATATTTTAGGAAAAATCAGAGCCAAGAGGATGAAATTCCCTGAGTCACTTTGGGGCTGCAGAAATTCCAAGGGGTTGTTTCAAAAGATGTTTATTTAGATAGATCAGGAATTTCTGAATTTTGAAATGATTGGTGGGAAAAAGTAACAATTTTGATGGGACCAGCTGATTGTCTGATTAAAACCAGAGGGAAAAGCTGGGATGGGCTGGAAGCACCAATTAACTTTGGTAGGATCATAGGGAGAAAGAATTCCAGAAGGGTTTGGACTGGAAGGGACCTTAAAGATGATCCAGTTCCGAACCCTTTCCATGGGCAGGGACACCTTCCACCAGCCCAGGTTGCTCCATCCTGGCCTTGGACACTTCCAGGGATCCAGGGGCAGCCACAGCTTCTCTGGCAATTCTATTCCAGGGCCTCCCCACCCTCCCAGCCAGGAATTCCTTCCCAATATCCCATCTAATGGACCTGCCAGTCAGTGAAGTATCAGCAAAGTGTAAAATTGGGGTTTCTCTTGTTCCAAGATGCAGCTGCTGACAGAGCTGATTCCAAAATGGACCATTTGCAAGAGAAATAACCACAAAAAACAGCAAGTCAAAGCACAGGATTTGGATAATTTGTGTATTTGGGATTTCCTGGGGAGTTCTGAGATTTAAATCAGGGAATTATCTGGGGTTGGTCCCTTCCCATGTGTTGCTTTATAAAGTATTTGCTTTAATGGCACTGTAAGTTCTGGTTTTGGTCCATAAAGAATCCTGGAGTGATTTGGGTTGGAAGGGATTTAAATCCCATCCCATTCCACCCCCTGCCATGGGCAGGGACACTTCCCACTAGATCAGGGATCCCAACCTGCCCTTGGACACTTCCAGGGATCCAGGGGCAGCCACAGCTTCTCTGAGAATTCTATTCCAGGGCCTCCCCACCCTCCCAGACAGGAATTCCTTCACAATATCCCACCTAAACCAGTTTAAAGCCATTCCCTGTGTCCTGTCCCTCCATCCCTTGTCCCCAGTCCCTCTCCAGCTCTCCTGGAGCCCCTTTAGGCCCTGCAAGGGGCTCTCAGCTCTCCCTGGAGCCTTCTCTCCTCCAGGTGAACAATCCCAATTCTCCCCATTCCCTCTGATCCCTTTTGTGGCCTCCTCTGGATCCTCCAGTGCGGAATATTTCAGATTTTCCTGCTGAACTCCTGATTCATCTCAGTGGGGTCTGATAAATCCAGCAATTAACAATTCCAACATGTCCTGGAACAGCCTGGTCAGGACACCTGGGATGTGACATCCAAAGCTCAGGGTTATTTTTATGAGCACAAAAAAAAGCCCTAATTAAAAGGCTTAAATTATTAAATTAAATAATTTTCCAATCTGTGGGGGAAAAGGAGAATTCCTTTGTTATTCCTGCACACGTAACCTGGACCTTCATCCTGGTTTTATTGGGATTTATTAAGTTAAACCACTCATCCAGTGAAAATTCAGGATTAATCCCTCCCCCAGTTGTGGGATTTATCCAGAGAAAGAGCAGGAGCTGCTGATTGGAGGTGATTTTTCCTGAAGGAATATTCCAAATGAGGAAAAGGAGTCAAATCTGGGCACAGGACCCTCCACCACAAAAGGAATTCCTGACAATTTCTGCCCTCTGATGATCCCTGATGGAAAATTCCAGCTCCCAGACAAACCTTGGAAATAAATCTGCTCCCAGAAACGATTCAGGGCTTGATCCAGCCCTGAATTCCATGGGAAGAATCCTCTGGAATCTGTAACTCCGCTGCTCTGAGCTAGAATTTCAACTTTGATAAAACTCAATAAATTTATAACCCAGGAGATTTTAAAGTTTGGAGTAATTTTGGGATCACCCAAGAGACTTTTCCAGCCTCATTCCAGGACAAAGGACGTCCCAAACATCCCTGATTTAGGAGTGGCTCAGATTTAAGCCAGGTTTAAATTTTAAATGTTTATTTGAGCAGGTGGTTGAGTGACTTTATTGGGGTTGGGCTTCCCTACATGGATTATTTGAAGGATCCCTGTCTCCAAATTCCACCTGGATTGTTCCCTCTTTAATAGGATTCATCTGCAGGGAATAAAAAAAAAGCCAAAACACAAAAACCCAGGAGTCAGCAAATGGAATCTGGCAGGAAATGAATCAAATAAATTTAAAATACTATCCCAGTGCCTGGATGAAATTCCGTGTGAGTGGAGCGTGAAATTCCATGTGAGTGTTTGTCAGGAGCTAAAGGAGAAGGGATTTGAGGATAGCAGGGATTTCCCTCCTGATATTCCCCCCAAGGAGGAGGAATAATATTCCCCCCAAGTCCTTCTGGGATCAGCTGGAGTGGGTTGGAAGGTTTGGGAAGGTTTGGGAAGGGAAGGGAAGGTTTGGGAAGGGAAGGGAAGG
>NW_020939086.1:6056-6793 GCF_003984885.1 Neopelma chrysocephalum
GGGAAGGGAAGGGAAGGGAAGGGAAGGGAAGGGAAAGGGGAAGGGAAAGGGAAAGGGAAAGGGGAAGAGAAGGTTTGGGAAGGAGAAAGGGAAAGGAAGGGGAAAAAGGGAAAGGCAACAGGCAAGAGAAAGGGGAAGGGAATTCCTGCTGCTCCAGCCTGGACCTCCAAGGGATTCCTGGGAAGCATCATTCCCACAGAACCAGCAGTTGGAAAAGCCAGGCTGTGGAAAAATGGGGGTGGATCAAAGGAGCCCCGTGCTGAGGGTGCTCCATGTTTTCCTGAATGTCCAAATCCTCTCCAACTGCAGCACATTCCATGGAAACCTGGACTGATAATGATCCTCCCAGTGAACCTGAAAACCTCTGGAAACTGCCTGGGAGCCAAAATCCAGCCCAGGAATTCTTCCCAGTTAAATATTACAAACCCAATGCCTGTGACCTTTAAACCATCAGTTCCAGATGCCGGGATTTATCCATGGAAATCACTCCTCTCATTTCAAATAAATCCTTAACTTTTGCAAAGCTGAAAGTCTTTTCATGGCTAGAAAAAAAAAACACACTGAACCTCACATTATCCCTGTTCCTTCCTTTTCCTGATGCTTCCAAGCCTAAAACTTTAGGCTGGGCTGAAAAAATGAACAATTTCAAGAGAAAGATGAATATTTTTAGAAGGATTTTCTCTCCTTTTATTCCTCTTCTTTCATTTCTTTCTTTATTCTCTCTCTCTTTTCCCTCT
>NW_020939087.1:0-8223 GCF_003984885.1 Neopelma chrysocephalum
CTGAAATAAATAACATTCCTCTGATTTCTTAACACTGGATTAAATAACTTATTAGTCTGATTTCCTTACTCTGGATTAAATAACTTATTCCTTTGATTTCTTTGCTCTGAATTAAATGACTGATTACTCTGATTTCTTTACACTGGACTAAAAGTTTACTCTCATTTTTTAACACTGAATTAAATAGCTTATTTCTCTGATTTCTTTACACTTCATTAATCAACTAAATACTTTGATTTTTTTACACTGAATTAAACAACTTATTCCTCTGATTTCTTTACATTGAATTAAATAACTTATTCCTTTGATTTCTTTATACTGAATTAAATAACTTATTCCTCTGATTTCTTTCACTGGATTAAATAACTTATTCCTTTGATTTATTTACACTGAATTAAATAATTTATTCCTCTGATTTCTTTGCACTGAATTAAACAACTTAATCCTCTGATTTTTTTTCTTCCAGGCCTGGGAATTTTCCAACAGCTTTTTTTTTTTCCCCTCCTCAATTAACCTTTATCTTATTCCTTTCCACAGCCAAAAAAGAAATCCCTTATACTGCAAAATAAATGTCCCTTCTGGGCCTGTTTGCTCTTCTAAGAATTATTTCATTAAATTTTTCTTTTCTTTAATTTTTATGAGATGCCCCCCCAAAAAAAAACCAAACAAAGAACTTGAATAATTAAACCTGCCCTTAAATAAACCCTATAAAAATCTAATAATATTTTTATATGCAGCATTTAATTCTTATTGATTTTCAAGTAGGTCGTGTCAGGAAACAAAAATAAATTTTTCAATTAAAAAAAATTATATTATTTATTATATATATTTCTTTATTAAATTATTTAAGAAATTTAAATAATTAAAATTTTTAAATCAGAATTTTGTTTTCTTGCGACAAGGGTGGTCCAGGAATTAAAATTAAAAAAAAAAAAATAAAGATTTTACAGGTATTGTTTTGCTGATTTGGGGGGGTGGGAAGTGAAAAGAGCAAAAAAAAATGTAAAGTAATAATTTAAGAGCGAGGCAAAGCAAAAGAAATAACTGAAATAATATGTGTAATTTTCTATATATATATATATTTCTTCTTTTTTACATTTCTAGTAGGTGCTGGTGTGGTGGTTTAGTCACATCTTGGTGTATCTTAGTACCACAAATTTATATCTCTAAATATATATATATACACAAAATGTATATAAATATAAAAATATATAAATAATAATAAAGTCCCTCCCCAGCTCTCCTGGAGGTTCCCTTTAAGTAAAACAGAGTTTTTTACTCTTCAAATCAATCAGGAGCAGCCAGAATTCCCATTTTTTCTCTGCTCTGGAGGTCTTTGCTTTGAACAGGGAATGGGACTCCTGTGGAGAAGTGACCAGAGGGGATTTTTTTCCCATGTCATTCCTGGAAATCACAGAATCCTAAAAAGATTTGGAAGGGTTTGAACAACTATAAAAGGGTTGGAAGGGACCTCAAAGCTCATCCAGTTCCACCTCCTGCCATGGTCAGGGACACCTTCCACTATTCCAGGGATCCCAGCCTGGCCTTGGACACTTCCAGGGATCCAGGGGAAATCACAGAATCCCAAAAAGTTTTGGGTTAGAAGGGAATTTAAAGCTCATCCAGTCCCACCCTTTGCCATGGGTAGGGGCACCTTCCATTAGCACAGGTTGCTCTGCCATAAAAACATTTAAAAAAAGCTTCAGGAATTTATTTTTCCCACCCAAAATAGAATATTCCAGTTAAAGCCACTGCGTCCCAACATATTTGATGAAGGGCAACCCAACTGATCCCAAAAATCTGGCAGAAATTTTGATTTTATGACGATTTTGCCACCGCTCGACTCCAAGGCCGTGACTGATGAATAAAAAACCCCACGTAAAACCCCCCCAGAGACAACCCTCTTATTGATATTTCCATTAATTATCCACTGGGAAGTGAAATCCAGGTGATGTGAGTCTGGGATGGAGCCGGGACAACAAGGACAACACTCAAATAAATCCTCACAATGAACAATTCTGGATTAATGCAAAATATTCCCTCATTTTCAGAGAATAAATTCTTTTTTTGCCCATTTCCTGTCCCATTTCTGTTTTTTCAAGCAGATTCTCTAAAAATTTCACAGGCAAATCCCAGTTTTCCCTTTGCAATTCCCACCTGGATTGTGTCCTTTAATTCCAATATCTCTGAATAATTGGATTGTGTCCTTTAATCTCAATATCTCTGGAGCCAAAACAAACCCATCATAATTTTTTTGTTTGTTTGTTTTAATGTTTTATTTTTTATATAGTTTCTTTATGATTGGTTTGATAATCTTTTAAATTTTTTTAAACTGTCAATTGCTAATTAACAGTTAATAATTTTTTTAAACTGCTAAAAATCTTTCTGTTCATAACCCAACCTTTTACTTTCCTATTTTAACAACCTGCTTATTTTTGTATTTTTGCCCATCTGAACCCGTTATTTTGAAATTCAGGCCGTTTTTTACCTCACAAAAATAATCAGATCGATTCCAGAATAATCAGATTGATCCTTCACGACATTAAATTCATTTATTGGGAACAAGGAACCTTTTGTGCACACGAGGCAATAAAATGCCTTCAGAGTTGGGGTGTAAAAACAGCATTTTTCCCCTTTCAAAACATCTTTTATTACCATCTGATTTCCTTTTAAACTCTAAAACCGGCAAGAATAAACAGCTAAATTTGTATTTTTTTTCTCCAAAGATGAGGCACCTGATTAAGCTGATTCCAATATTAAAAAAAAACCAATTTTGCCTTCCACGGATTTTTATCTTTTTCCATTTCTTCGCCTGTTTTTTCCCCTTCCCTTTTCCCACATTTACACTTGTCAGTAAAGGTGATCCTGAGATATGTAAAAGCTGATAAAAAAAGCAGCAAAAATGAGAATTATAATAACCAAACACATCTCCTGGCAAGGAGCAAATCCCTGCAGGCTGTAAAAACATCCCTAAAAGTACCAATTCCATGACTGGAATAATTTGATCATTATTAAATTATGAACAGGCAGGGGGGAAATTTAAATGTTAATTTTGTGTAATGGTAATTTTGGGTAAAATGGGTGATTTTGGAAAACCCCTTTTTGAAGGGTCATCATTTTTCTCTGCTCTTGATGCTGGGCATTTATTATATATTATATTTATAATTTAATTATAATTTATTATATATTTTATTTATAATTATAATTATAATTTATTATATATTATGATATATGTATCAGCTATTGTTTATAAATACTACTTCAAATTTTTACTGCAGAATGACGTTTTGGGAGTTGGTTTTTTTTTATTTAAATTCACTTTTTATACTTAAATTCACTTTTTTAATTTAAATTCACTTTTTTTTTTGGCTTTTCCTTTACAACCAAATGGCCCAAATTGACCAAAACCATAAATTGGGGGGTTTTTTTATGGCTGCCAAGTAATTCCAAGGAATTATGGGATTATTCACAATGGATAAAACTGAATAAATGGCTAAATCCATGTCTAATTTGGAAGTGAGATAAAATCATGGAATCTCGGGATGGTTTGGGTTGGGAGGGACTTTAAAGCCCATCCACCCTCTTCCACTATTCCAGGTTGTTCCAACCTGGCCTTGGACACTTCCAGGGATGGAGCAGCCAAGCTGGATGACTTTATTCCATAATTAATGTGTTTTTTCACAACTCCTTTATATTTTAAATCTATTTTCTGGCTGCTGTGGGATGGAATTAAACAAAAATATATAAAATATAAAACAAAAAATTGGAAATACCATAATGGTTTTAAATTTCAGAGTCAAACTCTAAAATCACAAACCAGATGACAAAATTTCAAGCTTCTGATTTTCGTGGCTTCTGCTTTCAGATGATCCATTCTCTTCTCTACCCTCTCTTGTTTTCATGAGTTTAAAAATTAAAATAACATTTTGTTATTTAATTAAAATAACAATTCGCTTCATCATGATTTTTTAGACCTGGGAAACAAATGGCAGAAGATTTCCAAGATTTCCAGAGTGGTGGAAATCCATGGATTTCTGGTTTTTCCTCTTTTGCTTCAGTTGCCAATAAAGGCCAAATTTTCCATTGAATTTGGAGGGTTGCAGGTACTGCCAAGAAAATCTGGCCTGGAGATTATTGGAATAAAGAATCCATGACCTCTCATTCTCCATCCCTTATTTTCCATGACTTGGAAAACTCATGGTTGGAGTCCTTCAAATTCCAATTAAAATTAAAATACTTCACGTTGCTCTTGAACTCCCTGTGAAATTTCCACCCTAATAAAGGGATTTCTCCCTTTCCACCCAAAAATAACTGAATTTCCAAAGCAGGAATTTGCTGCTGGACCCCCTCTTGGAAATTCCAAGGGTTTCTTTGCTGCTGTTTTAATTAGATGGCTCCTCCTTTTGGAAGTTAATTTGCTTGTCCAGCTCCCATTTGGATGACAAATATTCCTAATAACTGAACTGATTTAAGCCCCTAAATCTTGTTGAAAAGGTAGAAGCTCAAAAAGCAAATTAGTTTTTTTAAGTCTGTATTTTAACACATTTTTCTATTTGCAAATTCCTGCTAAAAACAAGGCTTTTTTTGTGCCTTTCAAGAATGCACTTTAATTAATAACTCCTTAATTTATACCTGTGGATGTCCAGAAGCACCATCAGCTATTGATCCTCGGAGCAGGAAAAGGGCTTGGAGAGGTCAGGCCAGCAGAAGTTAATTATTTAATTGATAAAGACATAAAAAGTCATAACCCAGGCGTGATTTAAACAAATAATTCCCGATTATTTAATTATTTAAACAAATAATTTAAAGTGCTGAAGGAGCCAAAATGGAGCAAATGGTTTATAACTCACACAGACCTGTTTATAGCCCAGTTCTTGGGGTTTAACTCTGTAGGTCAAGGTGGTTTTTAGCAGCTCATTTTTAAGGGTTATTATAGATATCAGCTGATTTTTTATAGATAATAGATTATATATATAGATTTATATATAAAAGATTATATAATCTATAGATTATATAATAGATTATATATAATATCTATATATTATATATAAAATATATATTTTATATAAAATATATATTATATATAATAGATTTTATACATTATATATATCCAGAATATATATTATATATAATCTATATTATATATAGATTATATATAATATCTCTATATATTATATATTATATATTATATATAGATTATATATTATATAATATCGATTATATAATATAGATTTTATATGTATATAATCTATAATATATATGATTATATTATTATAATATATTTAATATAATATATATTTATATAATATATAATATATTACAATCATAATATCATATAATATATATAATTATAGTGTAATTATAATAATAGATAATAATTATAGGCTGTACCATGGAGGGATTCATGGAAAAATCATTCCTGGCTGCTCCAGGACCAGAGATTGAGGAGCATTTGAGGGGTGACAACTCTTCATCCTCTGGGAATGCAGCTCCAAGAGCATCCAGCACAGCAGATGGGCTCTGATCATGGAATCATGGAATGGTTTGGGTTGGAAGGGACCTTAAGGATCATCCAGTGCCAGCAGGGACACCTTCCACCAGCCCAGGTTGCTCCAACCTGGCCTTGGACACTTCCAGGGATCCAGGGGCAGCCACAGCTTCTCTGGGAATTCTATTCCAGCTCCTCCCCACCCTCTCAGCCAAGAATTCCTTCCCTATATCCAATGTAAATCCACACTCTTCCAGTTCAAAGCCATTCATCCCTCACCTCCTCCTTTTGGGGACAAATTGAAAACCCTCGTGAGGATGCTCCTGATGCTGGGATGTTCCTGGTGGGAGGAAGGTGGTTCAGGGAATGATTTGCATCCAAACCCAAGCATTTGGAGCAGGATGAGCTGATTAAATCCCAAAAACCATTGGCACAACATTTGGAACGACAGCACCCACCTTCTCCAGCCTCTCCTGCATGAACATTCCTCTGTCCCAGAAATGGGACCCCTGGGGGAGAAAATTCTTCACCCTGGTAACAATAAAAGGCAGCTGGAAACCTGGGCAGCTCCAGGATTTCCCCAGGAGTCATAAAAATTGGGATCTTTGGCATCCCAGCTGTGCCTTCTGCCTCCTCTGAGGGGCTCCTGGGAAAGGGGAGAGGAGGAGGAGAAGGAGGCTGGGGCTGGTTCCCTCCTGGATGGATCCCACCCATCCCAGCCCATCCCAGCCCTGCCTCCAGCAGCTTCCAGCTCCACCCTGAGATGGGAACTGGAAGGTCTTCCCAGTTCAGAGCTCAGGAGCCTGGAATGGGAATTAGGAACTAAACTGAGCATTCCCAGGTGGAGGAGCTGCAGGAATTGGGCTGTTTTACTTCACTGCATGGAGGGTTGATTTAGATGGGATATTGGGAAGGAATTCCTGGCTGGGAGGGTGGGGAGGCCCTGGAATAGAATTCCCAGAGAAGCTGTGGCTGCCCCTGGATCCCTGGAAGTGTTCCTGATCCCTGTCCTGGCATCCCTGCTCTAGTGGAAGGTGTCCCTGCCCGTGGCAGGGGGTGGCACTGGATGATCTTTAAGGTTCCTTCCCACCCAAACCCTTCTGGGATTCCAAGTGCCAAGGAATTCCTGGCAGCAACACTTTGCCAAGCCAAATGTCCTGTTCCTTTGTCACCCTCCCATCCTGTGCAGGGTTGGTGTTTAATCAATCCCTGCACTGCTTTACACCAATTAATCAATAATTAATCAATCCCTGCACTGCTTTACACACATTCCACAAAAAGAGATGGATGTTTGAGGAATCATCAAACAAACCCAATCCCAGCCTGTTCCTCTCCTTCCTTTTATATTCCCACCCTCCCCCTTCCCTTCCATATCTCCTTCCTTTCCAGACATCTGCTGAGGGAAGAGGGGGGAAAAAAAACCCCACAACCCTGTAAGGTTATTAATTTAGAAGCATCTCCTAAAAAAACCCAACAAACTAAAATTGAGATGGATCCAGAACTAAAATTGAGATGTCTCCAGGCTGCTTTGGCACAGCTCCCGAGCTCATCCCACTCTCAGATGATGATGGGATGGCACTTGGCTGGAATGATTTAATCAGTGGCAAAAGGGCTCTTCCCACCTCACCCTCAGACTTTTCCAGCTCCCTCTGGAGGGTTTCTCAGCCTCTAAATCCCCTTCTCTCCCCTCCAAGGATGTCTTTAAACATGTAACAAAGGGATAGTGGCTCCTTCTGGAAAATTCCACGGGTCTGGCTCCTTCTTCCAGGATGGAAAGCAGTCCTTTGGGTTGGGAATAAGCAGGGAGAGGTTGCTAGTCTTGAAAAGTAATTAAAAAAATAGATTTGTTTGAGTGATGGCTGGTAATAATTATGAGTTATTAATTGCAGCCGGGAGAAGATGAGGCTCAGGAGAACTTAGAGCCCTTTCCAGGGGCTAAAGGCTTGGGATCTAAAGGGGCTCTAGGAGAGTTGGAGAGGGATTTGGGACAAGGGATGGAGGGACAGGACACAGGGAATGGCTTCCCACTGCCAGAGGGCAGGGATAGATGGGATATTGGGAAAGAATTCCTGGCTGGGAGGGTGGGGAGGCCCTGGAATATAATTCCCAGAGAAGCTGTGGCTGCCCCTGGATCCCTGGAAGTGTCCAAGGCCAGGTTGGATCAACCTGGTCTAGTGGAAGGTGTCCCTGCCCATGGCAGGGGGTGGCACTGCGTGGGCTTTAGGGTCCATTTTAAAATCCTGTCCAACCCAAATCTTCTTACATCTCCCACGGTGGGTGTTTTAGGAGCTCTCAACACTGTGTTGGCTCCAGAATCAGCTTCACAGAATCCCCTGAGCTGAAAGGAACCCACCAGGACCATCCAGAAATATTTGGATTCTCATGTACTGTGGAGAGGAATCCCAGAGAACATCCAATAGCACGGAGAAGTTGTGGCTGCCCCATCCCTGGAAGTGTTTAAACAGGTTGGACGGGGCTTGGAGCAACCTGGGCTAGTGGAAGGTGTCCCTGCCCATGGCAGAGGGTGCAATGAGATGGGCTTTAAGGTCCCTTCCAACCCAAACCAGTCTGGGATTCCTCCTCCACCTGCCAAGGTGGGTGTTTTAGGAGCTCTCAATGCTGGGTTGGCTCCAGAATCAACTTCCCAGAATCCCAGAACCTGCTGAGCTGGAAGGGACCCCCAAGGACCATCCAGTCCAACCCTCAGCCCTGCACAGGAACATCCCCAAGAGTCC